>NW_006766888.1:1324899-1365476 GCF_000275845.1 Dichomitus squalens LYAD-421 SS1
TAGTTCGTGTGCATCAGTCTGATAGGACTGAATGGGGTGTACTGCTGCACGTACCTTAAGGTGGAGACGGGCCGCCTCAGGCTCAGCAAGAGCGGTGACACTGAGGAGGACGGTGGAGATGAAGGTGGCGGTGAGAGTGAACTTCATGGTGACGGTTGAGAACGATTCAGAGGGCTGTAGTGAGAGTATTGAGTGTACTGGTCTGCGTCAGAAGCCAAAGGCGACGCTCATATAGCTTCCTGGCAAGACCTGTACAGATGCTGCGCCAAGACTCCGGTCTGTGAGTGGTCCCCGGCGTGAGCGGTTCCTCCGAAGCTCGTCTCTCCATCGAACCTTTGTCTCAAGCCTAGAACGTCTGTGAATTTGTTGACCTACTTCATATGTCAAGCTGTGGTCAGTCGTCCAACTACGAAGCTGGAAGAATCACTTGAATCATTAGATTGTAGGAGAGTAGAACTTACCTGAGGAGGACCGGAGTTGGTTGTGGGACTATGGGACTGTCCATGGATGCGTCGTTCTCGGTTCACCACGCCCATTACTGATTTGAAGTTGGAGCTGGCATTGGACGCATGACAGGGAAGACGTGGGGAGTCTGCGAGGGTTGACATGTTGACATTTTCCCGCGCCAGGGCTGTAATTTCGGTGTTCATCGACCTGATGAGCAGCTTCGGTGCGATCCAATTTGGAGTGCCCTCCGATGAATGAACTACATATACCATATTGGGATGAAGGATCAAACCACTGAGCTTGAAGATATCACTTTGATAGATGTACACATGATAATCAAGGCGGAGCGGGACAAGATGATAGACGACGGAAGCAGAGAAGGGCAGAAGGGATACAGAAAAACATGTTCAGAGGCTGAAGCCTGATAGGGCAGGGCAACACAAGGGCGCGGTCAGAGGTCGATAGGGCATAAGAGCAGAATACAAGAAGGACGTGGCCAGAACGTGGTTAGGTTGTGTCCTCATAGCTACACAGTCGTTATTCTACGAGCTTGAGGAATTCTGTTCTCAGTACTTCTCGCCAACAACAGCGAAGCGAAATTTCTGACAGATTGCACTGGCAACCGTCACAGCCAAGGACTTCAAGACTCCGTCGAAGGTCCCTGATGCAAGGCGCTCATCTGTAACAACCTATGTAGTGGGGAGCGGAGGGGCGAGTTGTGAGGCGAGAGGTGAGGAGGGGGATACCCCGACCACGACATGACACGTGGCTATCGGGCGCTTCTCCTCATCGCCTCAGGCTTAGGCGGCTTGAGCACGTCAACGTTCACCCTGCCCTCCCATGATCGTTGGTCGACCATCCTAGGCTCGCTGGCCCCGTCTCTCTGTCTGAACTACACAAAGATTCTGGGCAACATATCTCTCTGTGTTTGAGCTGCCTTGAATCTGTCTACGGAAGTTAGCCTCCGGAACCCCGGATGAGAGATCTAGTCCAGTCAACCCGCAAGTCAACCAGGATTTGGCCCCTTGCAAGCCTCCTTCATCTCGTCTTGGCCGGATGCAGACCTCCAAGGAGCAGCTCTCCGTGCTGTCTCACCCTCTAGTCGAGACGCTGCTGTTTCCGAAGGGCAACCTGTCTCCGCCCCAGATCGAACGGTTCAGCTTTGAATGCCAGTCCTTGGGATCTGCTTCTCCAGTTGGCATCAGTGGTCAGTTCCATTCTTATCATGAGTTGTCCGGCGATAGGGACTCGTCGCCCGATCGGTCGGAGGACGGAGACTCTGAGTTCTCCTCCCGAGGACCAAGCACCCCGACGGCTGACGACTCCCCGTCTCTCCCACCGGCTTCCCGCCTACTGCTCACGCCACTGAACAAGTCTCCGGACGACTCTTTCTCGTTATTCAATACATCACCCACGCTCGCTTCTGGACCACACTCATTAACACTCGACCACTCTCTAAGCCATGACACTCCCTCATACCTGGGGCTCCGCATCGGGGTTCCTCCACATCTTAGGCACTCCTCTGACTCTATCATGGACTCTCCAACTAAGCACTATGCCGACCTCAAACCTTTCTCGGCACATACTTCCTTGCCCACGCACATCACTACGCCTGCACAACAGACTACCAGGGCTGAAGAAGCCCAACCCGCCAAGACTGCGAGGCGCTCCCGGATGTCGGCGAATCGGGGTATCACCGTCCACAAGCTTGCGCTGGAGCTCCCACAGGCTTGCTCTCCCAGCAACTCTCTTTCGACCTTCATCAATGCTCTGGAGGACGCGTCTCCCGGCTGGTATCAGTCGCTTATGGACAGTGCTCTGCCTCATTCTGGGTCTTATTCTCCCTTGGCGTCTCCTCAGAGCTCTTCTAGTTTCTCGAAGTCTCTAACTGAGTCCGTCGGCTCTGGCACTTCGCTACCGAAGGATGGACTTCCTTGTGACATGCTGGGAGCTATGCGAGAACTGGAAGAACTAGCAACTGCGGTGCGGCACCTACCTATTCCGACGCTGCGGACGGTGGTGGTCGACTGGGTCGTGAGTCCACTCACGCCGGATGTATCAACTACGCCGGCCTCCGAGCGTAAGCACCTCACCTTGCCGCCTGTCACTTCAACATCGAGTACTCTGATCAGGCCCGGCGAGCGCAAATCGGCTCCTGCCGTTCGGTCCAAGGAAGTTCTGAGAGAGACCCTTCCATCTGACTACAGGGCCCCATCCGCGTACGCACCCAGTCCCAACCAGCCGGCTATAGACAACCTTGTCTATCACCCCAAGCTGTCGAAGACGCTTGGATTACGGTCACTCCCGTCTTGGGGCGCATCGGGCACTGCGGCCCCGCAGACACCTACGCCACAAGGCGGTTTCGACGGCGGTTTGCACTCGCCACAAAGCTACTGGGAAGACTATAGGTCTCCCTCCGGGAAAGACTTGCCGACCTCCGTGGAAAGACTGCCGGAAAACCACCTTCCATCCAAGACTCCCAAGTCATACAAGATCGCATCGTTCTTCCGTCGGCGCCCGACCGCTGCGGCCGTAGTCGAAGACTGGCCAGAGTACCGGCGAGATCCTGCTCTACGGGCGACCCATGTTCCAGAATCAGTCCCGCGGGTTCTGCGGTCAGCTCCCGATGGCCCGGCGAATAAGGGTAGCAGCCGTTCCAGCCCCATCCTGGAGCCTCCACCATCTCTCGGACACCGCCAACTGGACTCGTTCTTGCAGATGTGATGCGTGAGATACGTCGGGCATGTGCTTTCTGCGGTTGCTGCAGCTTTGCGACGATGTACGTACCGCGCCTTGTGGTGAACGCGGTTCGAACGTTCATCTCGGACGCGGTCCTGGACCATGGGATGTAGAATATACAAATATATTGCAGTGCCACATCGATGCTGGATTCGGGGCTCATTCGGAGGCGGCTCACGACGAACTACTGGGACAACAACACGGTGATAGATATCATGCACAACACGCTCAAACCTCAACAATCCGGAGATGTTCGCAAGCACCTCAGCCAGCATAGACGAAGCCGGCGGATGAATGTGGGTATAGAACATCATCTCCACGACGTGGTGAGTGTCTGCGAACCGGACGAGGGAGCCGTGTCTGAACGGTTAGGGTCAGACTCCCAAACGATCTGGGCGACGCTCCGAAGTCAGTATTTGTGAACGCGTAGGCTTAGGGCAGGGACGTGTGTCACGTACGCTTCCGTCAGTCTCTTTCCTGATGAACTTGAATTCAAAGGAGGTTCCTGCCGGGATGCTCACGGAAGCCGTCCACACGGGGTACGAAGCCGACGACAACGCGATCTGCAGAGGTGGGCCATTGTGGTCCATGTCAGCACCGCCGAAGAGAAGCGCGTGTTGCACATGCAGTAGATTGTGACTCACCGCGCTGGCCGGATCCCAATTCCCGAGCTGCGAGATGCTGCCGACAACAAAGATGTTCTGTACGCTGAGTCAGCAATATTAGGGAGATTACGAGGTATTCACGCACTTCACCGAACGTCGTAGTGGCGTTCTCGGCGAAGTTCACGACGACGTTACCGGAACCGCCGCTGCCAGAGCTGGAGCCGGTACCCTTCTGTCCTGTGTGGATGGCGATTGCGCTGCGGGCGGGGACGGTGGCGGTGAACGAGCCACCTGAGACGGTGAAGCTAGATAGGCACATCGAGTCGTCAGCGGCCAGGCGATCAGTCAACAAATCGCGTTGACTTACGAGCTACCTGTGCAGGTACTGCCTGAAGACGAGCCGCTGATGACGTCGCAGTAGGAACCACTCGGAAGAGATGTCGAGAACGTCGCCGACCAGTCCGAGTCGGCGTTGTTGATCGCGACGAAGCCGAGGGCGCCTGCAGGACACATCAGATAACTGAGCTGTCACAGGCTCTACGGGAGCCACCATACCACGTCCGAACGCAATCTGCTCCGACTGCGGCGACACCCAGTTCGTCACCTCCGCGTCGCCGACGTTGTTCCTGAAGCCGACCATGCCCGTGAAGGCGACCCAGCGGTGCTGGCAGAGCCAGCCGTTCTCGCCACCAGTCCCAGAGCATGTCCCCGTGCCGCCATTAGGTGCACCGGCGTCGGTGTTCGTGAAACCGTCGTAGCTCGACAGGATGGTCGGCGTGCCGTACGGGTGTGCGAGGGAGAAGATCGTTGCAGTGACGTAGGTATTGGACGGCGAGTTGTTGTTGAGGGAGTTGCCATTCTGTACACGAAAGGTCAGCGCTAAACAGCAGAATGGTTGCCCGGATGCTTACCCGCTCCGTATCGTGGTTGGTCACGAAGACATTCGCCACGGAGCCATCCACCCAGCCTGTGCTGTAGTTTAGCGTTGCAACCTCATGATACCAATGGATCGATCCTCCATACCTAGATTGTCAAAGCTCTCCAGGCTAGAGATGCCTCCGCCCAAGAATGCATTCTTCAGCGCCGTGGTGTAACGGAACCTACAATAAACCACCGCGACGGTTCCGTGAGAATCAACCAGGCACGAAGACACCTCGGGCGCCACTGCTCACTCTTGGACATCCCCTAGCGCAACCGATCAAATCAGCATCTCAACAACCATATCAGCTCAACACCGATGACGTACCGTTTCCGACATACTCGTTGGGCGTGATGGGCTCGCCCTCTCCGAAGATGACCTCCTGCGTGATGTACGGCTTGCTGTTTAATTGCGACAGGATTTGTGCGAGATCCGTAGCAGCGATGTCTATGGCAAGGTGCGCTCTGTCAGCTAGCTCCGGAGAGACATGTTGGCTTGCGAGACGTCAACTCACGTTTGGCCGCGTCGAGGCGAAAACCATCCGCGCCCAGCGATAGCAGATCGTTGCCGTATTCCGCGAGTCGGCCTTGCACATACGTGGTGTTCGTCGCGAGACTGCGTGCATGAGCGCCCGGTGCGCACAAATGTGAGCAAGGTTTGTCACCGATAATCAATAATGTGGAGCGCGACCATGCGGCGCACGCTTACTTACTCGGCGAGGTTATCAAGCTCGCACGTCTGCACCTCGAGGCGGTTGTCGTAGTTGACGATGTCGTCGCCGGGTTCAAGCCCGCAGTGGTGGAAGTCCTGGTTTTGGTAGATCCCCGGGTAGTTGTAGTGGGTGTACGAAGAGCCGGCGACGCCGGTGCCGCTGTCGCTGCCGGTCATATGGTTCCAGAGGGTGTCTGCAAGTCGGCATGGTAGGCGTGAGCAGTGGCGCGGGGGCCGAATCTACAAAACTACGAGGGTGCTCACCGACGATCACACCAACGCCCGCGGCATGACAGGTCGAAATCATGCTGGCGAACTGGTCTCGGTTGCCGCGTTTGGACGTCAGGATGTAAGAGACAGGCTGGTAGTCTGTCCACCACTGGTCGCCCGTGACGTGCTCCTGCGGCGGGCTCACTAGAACAGAGATCATAGGGTGAATGGCACGAACAGATGCAAAGGCGCTGGGGGACACACCTTGCACGAAACCGTAGCCGGCAGGACCGATGAAGTTGGTGCACTCGGAAGCAACACTGTCCCATGTCCACTCAAACATTTGGACGATGACGGTCTTGTTGCTGGACGGCGCGCGACTAGCTAAGGAGTTTCCGGTACTCGCACTGGAGAGGAAAGGTCGCCCCTCGGTAGTAGTGAATAGTGCACCGAGGGTAGCGAATACGGAGAGCTTGAGCCAGTTCGCCATGTCAACCGCCTGAGTCGATGAAGAGAAAGACCAGGAGGCGGGACGGCAGGGAAGTTGTTGCAGGGACGTCGCAAAAGGTCATAGCTAATATAGCTGTCTCATACCACACTATTTTGGGAAAACCACTGTCCAGATCTTTGTACGTCGAGTAAGAAATGGAAAATCGGGATCGAGTTGTTTCGCATACGGTTACATCAGGACAGGAAGCATGCGTGGTGCGTCATATGGCGCGTTGCACTGAGCGAGAGCGCCAACGCCGGTCCCGGTGTCATCGAGAGTTCTCCGAATGGTCGCGCTGAATGAAGACATCAGGGCAGATCAGAATCAGGGCAGACCGATGAGAGCTGCACGGAAGTGCACGGGATGCTGTTGCGAGGGAGGGATCACCAGGAGACCCGCGAATGCGGATCGTGAATGGTCACCGGACTAGGAAAGTGTCCGGCCCTCAAAAATACTCTTCGCCTCATATGGCCATGGTAGCATGTGCACACCACACTCCTTTGCCACGGACGCACCTTCAGAATATGCTGCGCCAGTAAGAATCCGATATGCAGCGCGCTGTTCAATTCTTGCGTGGGTAGTCTTGATGCTGCTCCTCGTGATGAACGGCTCTTGATACGTATGCTGGGCCTACCCTAGCCCAAGCATACGTCCGTAGCAGAGAAGAGACAATGCGCACCCTGGGTGACTTCACTATCACCGCTTTCACCAGTGGAAATAAGCCCAGTCGAACGATTCTCGTTTGTACAGGATGTTCGGCACAAGCTCACCAGCTTGGAGGGCTTGACAAGAGTGAGTAACTGTCAGTTTATGGCGGGTTTCATAGTATGATTGCGGGTAAGTCATATGTGGTTCCCGCTTCGCGATGGCCGGTGCAGGACTCGGAAGTCGAACGCCTTTGTACTGATCTGAGAGTCAATGTTGTATGGTGCTCGACTAGGGCAATCATCAATCATAGGAGCTGGATGTGGAAACACTACGAGCGTTGACATTGGGGGTGGGCATTGCGGTGGATAGAGAGTCGATACAGGAGTCGATACGGTAGAACTGCAGACAGACTGTGCTTAGGCGCTTTTGGCTAGTGCGGGGTGAGCCCATGGGCGCCTGCGGGAAAGTTTCCGTGCCGGCGGGATAGTTGAGCGCGTCCTCCGAGTCTAGGTGCACATCTTCCCTTTCCTCCCTCGTTCAAGTCGGTCCTCACGCAGGACGCCCTTCTTCTTGCTTCCAGCTTTGTATCTGGCCTACCTGTGCTATTTGTGTAGACCACCATGGAATCCAACGACTTGTTCTCTTTTCTGGACGAAGTTCCCCACAAAGCCGAATCGTCTCATCCCGATGGCGATGTTCCAATGCAAGAAGAGGCCAAACATCCCAACGGGTCGGTGCCCCAGAAGCGCAAGGCATCAACACCTCCAGCTTTAGAAACCAATGGTGACCGAACCGCGTCGTCCAGTCAGGAAGCTGGTCCTTCAGAACCTAAGAAGCCGCGTCTGGCTTCCCCCAAACCGGTAGTCGTTGACGAGGTGAAAATTGAGGCAAAACGCGAGGTCGCGGCGAGCGCGGGCTTGACGGGCGCGGTAGAGGCGGGTTCTCGGCTGGAGCTTCGGCATCAGGTGAGTATATGCGCAAGAAGAATGCAGAAGACCTCCTTCCCCCATTCTCAAATGTGTTCTTCGTAGGTGCGGCATCAAGTCGCGGTGCCGCCAGGCTACCCGTACATACCGATATCACAACATGTGCCGCCCGAGAAACCAGCGCGCGAATACAAGTTCACTTTGGACCCCTTCCAGCAAGTGTCTGTGCATGCCATTCAGCGGAATGAGAGTGTGCTCGTGTCCGCGCACACGAGTGCCGGCAAAACCGTGGTGGCGGAGTATGCAATCGCTCAGTGTCTACAGCAGAAGCAGCGTGTAATCTACACGAGTCCAATCAAGGCTAGTAACTATAGTCCTGTACGAGACCTCAATGAATCATCGTTTTGCTCCATACAGGCCCTGAGTAACCAGAAGTACCGAGAAATGCTCGCAGAGTTCGGAGATGTTGGCCTCATGACCGGAGACGTGACTATCAACCCGAGCGCGACATGTCTGGTGATGACAACCGAAGTGCGTGCACGTCCACCGGCTATATGCGCGACTTTTTGACGGGTACCATTTCAGATTCTGCGTTCGATGTTGTATCGCGGCTCTGAAATCATGCGTGAGGTAGCCTGGGTCATCTTCGACGAGATTCACTATATGCGCGACAAGGAGCGTGGCGTCGTTTGGGAAGAAACCATCATCCTTCTCCCTCATACCGTTCGCTACGTCTTCCTATCAGCCACCATTCCAAACGCAATGCAATTCGCAGAGTGGATATGCAAATCACACGAGCAGCCCTGTCACGTTGTATACACCGACTTCCGACCAACCCCACTGCAGCACTATCTGTTTCCCGCAGGTGGCGAGGGTATCTACCTTGTTGTCAACGAGAAGGGAGAGTTCCGGGAGGACAATTTCACGAAGGCGATGGGCATGTTGCAGGAAAGGTCAGGTGAAGACCCCGCAGACCCAAAATCGGGCAAGGGCAAAAAGGGCAAGACAAAAAAGGGCGGCGAGAAGAAGGGTAAGTGTCAGCTGCTCTACGGTCGTTTGTCTGCTAACCGGCCGCCGTAGGCCCTTCGGACATCCAGAAAATTGTGAAGATGATCATGCTCAAGAACTACAACCCCGTCATCGTCTTCGCATTCAGCAAGCGCGAGTGCGAGGCGCTCGCGCTGACCATGTCCAAATTGGAGTTCAACACCACCGAGGAGCAGGATCTGATAACAAATATCTTCAACAACGCGATGGAGAACCTCTCGCCCGACGACCGCCAGCTCCCCCAGATTTCGAACCTCCTCCCCCTCCTCAAGCGCGGCATCGGCATCCACCACGGCGGGCTCCTCCCAATCCTCAAAGAGGTTATTGAGATCCTGTTCCAGGAGGGCTTCATCAAAGTCCTATTTGCGACCGAGACTTTCTCCATCGGCTTGAACATGCCCGCCAAGACCGTCGTGTTCACCGCCGCACGCAAATTCGATGGGCACGATTTCCGGAATCTCTCCTCGGGCGAGTACATCCAAATGTCTGGGCGCGCGGGGCGGCGTGGGCTCGACGACCGCGGAGTCGTCATCATGATGTGCGACGAGAAGCTCGAGCCGACGGCAGCGAAGGGGATGATCAAGGGCGAGGCGGACAGGCTCGACTCGGCGTTCCACCTCGGGTACAACATGGTGCTGAACCTGATGAAGGTTGAGGGCATTAGTCCCGAGTTCATGCTTGAGCGGTGTTTTTACCAGTTCCAGCACCAGGCAGAGGTGCCTGTCATCGAAGCTGGTGCGTGCCTGTTGGCTAGACCCATCTGGGAATGATGTGGTTTGACTTACATACGTCTGCCTATGAACAGAGCTCGAGAAGGAGGAGGAGAAGAAGGCTGCGATGACAATTCCTGACGAAGAGCTCGTCGCGAGCTACTATGACCTCCGCCAGCAGCTGGACCAGATGGCGTCGGATTTCCGGGAGGTCATCACGCATCCCAACTACAGCCTTCCGTACCTCCAGCCTGGCCGTCTCATCAAGGTGAAGTATCAGAAGCTCGACTTTGGCTGGGGTGTTATCGTGAACTATCAAAAGCGGCTACCGCCCAAGGTACGCACAGCAGCTTCTTAGCTTCTCGACGCATTTTGCTGACGTGAAGCACTCTCAGGGGCGTCCTGGACCGAAGCTGGAAGACATCCCTGCACATGAGCAGTACATCATCGACGTGCTGTTGTACTGCTCGAAAGGGTCCACCGTACCTAAGGACCGGAACACGACCACACCGACTCCCGGCGGCGTCCAGCCATGTTTGTCGGGCAAGGGCGGAGAGCCACTCGTCGTGCCTGTTCTGCTCTCCACCGTTGACTCGATCAGCCGCCTTCGTCTTTTCCTGCCAAAAGATTTGCGGCCGGTAGAGCAGCGGAA
This sequence comes from Dichomitus squalens LYAD-421 SS1, assembly GCF_000275845.1. NCBI lineage: Eukaryota > Fungi > Basidiomycota > Agaricomycetes > Polyporales > Polyporaceae > Dichomitus > Dichomitus squalens. The sequence goes on from NW_006766888.1 coordinate 1,335,004, forward strand.
TAACACATGGAAAAGTGTGCTGGAGGTGCAGAGTCGGTTCCCTGATGGGATTCCTCTGCTAGACCCTGTTGCCGACATGAAGATAACGGACGAGAAATTCAAGGAGCTTGTTCAGGTACTCTGTTATTTGTGCTATCGTTTGTGATGACTTTTGTGTCCTGACGTCACCATCCTGCCTAGAAAATCGACACCTTGGAGCGCAAGATGTTCTCGAGCCCACTTCACAAGGACCCTCGGCTGCCGGAGCTGTACACCCTCTATGCGCGGAAACAGGAGCATCAAACACGCATACGCGAGCTCAAAAAGCGCGTGCAGGCGACTCACGACGTCCTCCAGATGGAGGAGTTGAAGTGTCGCAAACGGGTATTGCGTCGATTAGGGTTCACGAACGCCTCGGATATTGTTGACATGAAGGGCCGTGTCGCGTGCGAGATCAGTACTGGGGATGAGTTGCTTCTCACCGAGCTCATCTTCAATGGCGTCTTCAACCCCCTTTCACCCGAGCAGTGCGCGGGTCTTCTCAGCTGCTTCGTCTTCACCGAGAAGGTAAGGAATGCCGACATATATATACTAACTTCGCAGTCTGGACAAGGGGGATAGGACGACACTGACATCCACATTTGTCCAATAGAGCGAGCAAGTCACGAAGCTGAAGGAAGAGCTCGCGGCCCCGCTGCGCGTCATGCAGGAGATTGCGCGGCGAATAGCAAAGGTGTCCAAAGAGTCGAAGCTTCCCATTAACGAGGACGAATACGTGAAGTCATTCAAAGTCGAGCTCATGGACGCCGTCGTGCAGTGGTGTAGGGGCGCGTCCTTCTCAGATATCTGCAAGGTGCGCATCCTGGATGGACATCTTGCGTTCGTTCTCTTTACTGATGAATTCATGGTGGTCTATAGCTTACCGACCAGTTTGAGGGCAGCCTCATCCGTGTATTCCGGCGCCTGCAGGAGCTGATCCGGCAGATGGCGCAGGCAGCCAAGGTAATCGGAAATCAGGAGCTGCAAGAGAAGTTCGAGAAGGCATCAGAGATGCTCGAGCGACCGAACTCAGTCATCTTCTGTTCATCACTATACCTGTAGACTCGTTCTTCTGGCTACCATACTTGTACCGTTCGCACCTTCGCTCTTCAGTTGTCAAATATCAGTGAGAGACACGGCAGTAACTTCGCCATTCTTTGACGACCGACATCTCCGAGTAATGGCGGCATCTCCATATGCTCTGTCGGATTCACGTACGTTCAATTTTCCCAGCGTCAATGAACAATGCCGCGTCTATATGTAGCTCTCGCACTAGTCTTGTGCTGTCGAACGGAGAAAGGTGATGATACAATCCATGGGGTACTTGATTTGATATCGTGAGCATTATATACATATGCCTGCGTGATGATTGGATGAGGTCCACCTATGATGCCAAGAAACCGCGACGTCCCAAGAGATGAATAAAAATACAGTATTGGGGCGTGCTTAGCACTTGCCCTTGTCGACCCAGACACCAGCTACATGCGGAGGCCAATGTTAGCAAAGGATGACCCAGCTCCAAGCGTGGTCAGGAAAGCATACCAGCACCGCCAGGAGTATCGCCCTCGGTCCACCACGAGGCAGTCCAGAGGTCACCGTCTATACGCATGCTCAATTAGTACTGCCGGATACCTGCAATGTCCTCAATAACGTACTGTACGTTGCCGACTGCCCGCCAGTGTAGACAGCCTAAATTGTGATGTGAGCACCTGAATAACTTCAAGAGAGCAAGAAGCAGTCTCGCTTACAGAGGAACTCCATGCGGAAACGCCTGCGCAGAGACCGGAACCGCTCGTAGGAGAGGTGCTAGCACTGGTGGAGGTGCTAGTCGGGGTAACCGGGGTGCTAGTGGGAGACGAAGGGGCGCTGGTGCTCGAGGAGGAGCCGGAGCCGCCCTGGCCCATGTTGTTGCGGATGTTGTCCCACTTGCTGTTCGGGTAGTCGATGTGGTTCTGGGTCTGGTCGAGGCTGCCGTACACGCCTGCCGTCGTTCCGACGAGCGAATCTGAGCCCGTCTTGTCGGTGGAGAGCTGTGCAAGATTCATCAGCCCCCGTTGGGTCAATAGCATTGTGAGATGCGCGCTACTCACGTCCCAGAACATGGAGCCGGCGAGACCCTTAGACTGGACGTACTGAGCCTTGAGGGTAGCGATGTGGGGCGTGTCATACGAGACGAGCTCGCCCTTCGACGCGTCATACGAGTAGCTAGTGATATCGGTCGTGTTCTCGAAGACAGTAGCACCCGACAGCGGAAGAACGTTGTACGAGTAGATGCCAGCCTGAATAGTGCCGGGGCCGACCTGATGGAGAATCGTTGCTCAGCCTTGCTGAACTGCATGTTCTGGGTTAGGGACACTTACGCCATTGTAGGGGGCCCCGAGGCCGGTGGTGTTCTCAAAAGCGCGACCGTAGAGCGGGATGCCGACGTTGATCTTGCCAGCGGTCGCGCCGTTGGCGAGGTAGAACGTGACGGCCTTGTCAGTGGAGACGTTGGTGCGAGTGCCACCGTACACATTAGCCTGATTGTCAGCGAAAGTCAACCAGGAGCCGGCGTAGTCGTAAGCCTGAAAGATGTCAGTTACTTCGCAGTCCATTGAACATATTCGAGTTGAATCCAACCATCAAGTTCCAGAAAGTGAGCGAAGCGTCCATTTGCTTGACTTGGTAGAATGCATAGTTGTCGGAGCCGGCAGCGACGGCAGCCTGCAGCGATGTTACCTGATTAGTACTGCACCCAGCCAGACGGTCAGAGAAGCACGCACAGTGAGCTCGTAGGGAGTCGCATCCCCCTTCTGGGTCTGAAGGTTGTTGAATGCCGTGCGGAGCTCCGAAAGCAAAGAAGTGAAGCCCGAAGCGAGCGCATCCGAGTTGGGGTACTCGAAGTCGATATCGATACCGTCGAAGCCGTAATCTTCAATCAATTGAACTGCGTCCGAGACAAATGTGGCACGCTTCGAGGAATCGGTTACGAAATTGAAATGGCCTGACTGGGAGTACGTCCAGCCTCCGATAGAGAGGAGAACCTTGAGGTTCCTGTACGGGTAGAATGGAGTTGGATCAGCGGGAGCATGTGATACAGCGTGAGAACGCGATATAAAAAGACAGCCACCAACCTTTGGGCGAGCTTGAGGAGGTAGAGCTGCGCCACAAAGCACGCGTGTCAGCGCTCTTGGTCCGAGACGACGCAGCGTGTGACAAGAGATGCACTTACCTGCTTTAGGCAGCCGTAGAGGTTGTTACCGGTCTCATCCCAGGAATCTCCAGGGAAGTGTTTCTGCGCGCCGGACGTCAATCACGATGTGATGATCGACATATGGTGAGTCACGCACCTGCTCATCGGCATAGGAGTCGGTGAGAGAGATTGCACCAGTATCCGAGGAAACATCGGCGAAGGCGTAGAGAATGTGCGTCAACGGCGCGGGAACAATATCCGTTGGTTCTATCGCACATAATCTCCAGTCAGGGCGCGTCGAATGAATGACTAGAAGATGATAACGCACGGAAGTTGGCGCCATAGATGCCCCTTTAACAATAAAGCTATCAGCATAATACACTAGACGAATGTTCGCCCACCACCACTCACCAGTTAGTGAAGTAAGCAGCCTGGACATGTGTGTTCGCACGCTTATGAACGACCTTCGGTTCCGCGGTAGCGTTCGTCTGGACCTTGTGGGGCGTGTTCTTATAGGTCGCCGGGCGCTGCATGACCTGCGTCGCGTCGACAGCGACGACAGCGACAAGCGTGGCCACGGCGAGGAAGAGTACACGCTTCAAGGTGACCGACAGAGCCATGATATCCGAGAGGAATATGTGGGAATGTCGGCGACGACGAGACTGCTGGAGGAGGCCACTTCTGGCGGGAGGCTCGACTAGTTTCGAGGAACGCAGCCATTGGCCTTTTGTACTCTGCCTGCAAGAGTGTACCGGCGTCCGTCCGGAGGCTCGCGGAATATGCGAGAGAACCCGAATGGACCAATGATAACACCAAAACGAGAAGAGCTGACGGCGGATTCGCAGGTGTGATATCGTGCACACGCGAACTCGGCGGGGCCAAATGCGATCCATATGGACAGTTGCCCGATTCGAGCTGACATACGCTTCTCCGGAAACGAGCAAACGCGCAACACCGCGCGCCGCAGGCGGGTACTGATATCGTGACCCGAAGACCAGATGGAAGTCTGCTCGGCTGCAAGGAACCGCACCATGAGCCTGATATGCCTGGTTTGTAAGCTAACAGAAGTAGTGTGGCATCACGCACCCTACTGCACGACACAGGCTTGACCGTCCTACCGCGGACAGACACGATGAGGGATAATCCTCATAGCACGTTACAGTGCGACGGTGGCACATAACAGTCCATGTGGGTTGGCGTCGTTACTGTGGGAGGTCTCATGGCGCACGACCGGTCGGCGGCAGACCCATTTGGCGGGGGATAGCAACCTCTTTCAGCAATGATTGGGTTCGTAGAATCGTTAGCGTATGTGCCTCGAGAACAACGAGAGGGTCATAAGCTTACCAGCATGGTCAACTGATATCGAGACCACATGGTCCCGCCATGTTAGCATCAAAATTGGCATAGGGCTGGCGGGCAGGCAGAAATGCCCAAAACCAGCCACTGCGCTAATTTGCTATCGATATAGACATCTGTCGAGCCATGTCTTAGAAACATTGAGTTGTCCACCATACGCCAATCTAGCGTGGTCGAGGGAGGGTGAGAAGGTCCGCTAGTGACTTGAGGTGGACTGAACAAGGAAGTCGCCGGGCCAGAGGCCACCACATGACGATAAGATACGCAGAAGGTCGGAACCCGGCCACACGTCCCGCGCTTTGCATCCGTGCGCGTCGTCCACAATCACAGACGGCGCGGTGATGTCGGGTGTGAGACAGAGAGCAAGCGGCCATGAACGTAGCGGTGACGCAACCTTATTTCCCGCCCAAAGTCTGGCAGGCGGACTGCATGGTCGACTTGATCTCCGGATCCGTTGGGCACCACAGACGGATCAGCGGACGTCATGCGCTGCGCGTAGCTAGCGGAAGAAATTGATGCTAAATGTACACAGTTGCATGCATATACATGCATATGGTGGGCGAGCTGAGGCCGACCCTGCCGGAATTACGAGCATAAAAGCTTTGAAAAAGCGTATAGTCAACCCAAATAATCCAGAGGGTGTCCGAGGCTGAGTACGCACCATATCAGGACGAAAGTGATTCACAACCGTAGGACGTTTGAATATTGATACCTGACTGCGAATCAATGTGCAGCACATTAGCATTGCGCATGCCAAGCAAGGCTCAGCAATCCAGCCTGATGATGGTCAATAGGAAAGAGGGGCGCATCACAAATCGTGGCGCTCGCGTGTTGACATCGCTCTGAACCTTCATCTGAACCTGCAATATCCCTTGAGTGCAGCTGGGAAAGTCTCATGCGGGCGTGGAGCCATGCCTGCACAAAAACCTCACCGACCACTATCTGGCGTGGCGCACGACTATATGCGATGCTCACATTCCTGGGAGTACTTGTTCGGAGGATTATGGAAGGCATGGGGGTAACGAGTGCGAGTATTTACACAACACGGGTCACGGTCGAGTGAATACCGGTGAAAAGTCATACGAGGCCTGAGCGAGGATTAAGGGTGGTCATCTTAAGTAGAAGTCCAAAACCAACAAGCAGCGAGGGTGGGATGGTAGTATGGGAGGCGGACGGGTAGGAATGTTGGCGATGACGAATGTGGGTGCGGCGTTCTGGCAAGCATGAATTTGCGACGAGAGTGTGTGTTACGGTTAGACGGCGGATTATATAGTGCAGACGAGCGAGCGCGGTAAGCGGTGACATAGAAAATGCAGCAAACGGACAAAACGACAACAGTGTACGAGCGCGAGGGTACTAGGACGTGATATTGAGGACGAGGACGGACGGGGAAGAGACCACGGATGGAGGGTGGGAGGGAAGGAGAGAGAAGGGAATGCCGAGGGGTAACGACGAGCAGAAGCTCGAGAGCCGTGGAGGGATGCGAGAGGAAAGGGAAAGTATCGGATGAGGGAATAAACTAGCTTCAGGAAGCAGACAGGTGGTATGCCGTATAGTCCATTTCTTCATTAATCCTTAGGGCACTTGTTGCCCATATGGCGTTGGTCTCCTTGAGAGATCGCCAGTCGAGGCCGGTGCCTTTGCACCATGGTGGTGGTAGGCTAATCGACCATCGGAGGAGTCAGACATGTGCTCGTCCACGCATGACGTATCTGTGCCGTCGTCTGCATAGTCAAGGTGCGTACCTGATTCTTTTGCGCTTCCCGCTGAATCCCATTCCAGACCTAATGCTCTAGCTTTCGTCGTCGTCCCTCCGTGCACTATACGTCAACGTACATCAATATCGGCTCGCCAACGCCGTCGATCTCCGGGATAACGCATTTAAGGTCGAACGCTTTCGCCAGCACAATCTTGAATATCTTCTGCACGTTGATCGATGCGGAGGTTGAGCAGAAGATGAGTGAGGCATGCATCGCCTTGGCAAATCGCTTCGCCTGGGTTCCTAGGGTCAGACCGTGGACGGACAACAACGCAACACAAAGTATGCACCTGCTTGGTGATCTCCTCTTGCTCATCTCTCGGGAATGTCGAGAACGTGTCGAATTTGGTACCAATCAGGAAGGGGATTGCAGTCTGCGATTTCAAGAAATCAGTCAGCACTCGGGACCCCAGCGCACATGTCATTCTGTAGATGCAGGCCAGTCGCGCAACAAATGGAGCCCGAAACTGAGTTGCTCGGGGAAGTGGAATGTGTCGTGTGCGAGCGGGACAGGCACTCAATCTCTTTATGAAGGCAGCGGATCCTTCCCAGCACCAAGCAAACGCGATCCTCAGCTTGCTAGAACGAGGGTACCGCTTGGACTTGAACGACGTGACATGACATGCGATGTCTATTCCACCCTTGGGATAGGGGAGGGGGTCGGCAGCAGGCAGGCAGTTATGGAATACTGACCTTGTTGAACCCCCTAGCTTGTCGATACCACTCCTTCACCGAATTCAACGTTGACTTTCTTGAGAGGTCAAACATGAAGAGGATCGCCACCGCATCGTTGCACACCAGTGGCAACATGTTCACGAATTCCCGCTGCCCGCCCAGATCCCACAGCGAGAAGGTGATGGATGTGCGCCTCACTGAGATGGTCTTCTCCATGAAGTTGACGCCTGGACACCGGGTCCGAGATGCATTCGCCGCGGGGGGGAGAAGGGAGCATGCCGAGGGCGGTTGACGCGAGACGAGTCAAGTAACGACGCATTGAAAGATCGTATATGTTATCGAGCGATCCGAAGGCAGGATGCAGTATGGGAACCGCGTAGTAATCAAGCGAGAATATTGGGTGGGAGACGCTAGATGAGCGAGAGTTTGAATCTGCCAAAGGTCGACCGAAACGAACCTAGCGTCTGGATGTAGTCCTCATCGAAGTGACCCTCAACATATTTCACCATCAGACTCGTCTTCCCGATCTGCGAGTCTCCGAGCATGCCAACTTTGATAACGACGCTGCAAAGGGAGGGTCAATAGCCGGGTCTATCTCGGTCGTGATCGAACCGAAGACACGTACTTGTTCTGCTCAGCACCATTCTCGCCGTTCGCTCTCAATGTGCTGGGGCCGGCTGCAGATGTTGGAGAGCTTGCCGAGGCGGACGCAGACATGTGACAGAAGCGCAGGCAGGGAGAAGGAAGAGGAAGAGGGGAGGGGAAGACCAGGAAGCTCGAGGCCAAGAGAAAAGAAGGAAGTGGGATAACGAGTGCTCCTGCTGCTCAGGCGAGGATGAAGAACAGCGACGGAGGCCCCGCGACTGAGCGGTCGTTGGACGGGTACGATGTTGAGGAATCGGAGTCGGATTACGACTCACAGAATAAAGACCGGAAACGGAGAAAGGAAACCGAAAGGAAGGACACGTTCGGGGATGCTCTGGGAGCTTGAGGGCGTGCAGAGGGGAACAAGACGGTCCACAGGCGGGAGCGTGTTGCGGGATGGACGCCAGCCAGGCAGAACAGCGGAGAAGAGAACGCGCAGAGTCGTGAGCTCGCTGCTGGATACGGTGTAGACGCCTGCCCGACCCCGAGCGCTCACTACTGTCACCGTCCTCGGGTTTCGTTCGACGAGGAGGACAATGACTATCCTGGTGGTGTGGGTATAGAAGACAACTTATTCCTACTCGCAGCCGATTTGTCTGTCTACGCGACGTACTCGCTTATGCCCATATATTCGATGAACTATGGGGGCGCGTAGTGCTTACCCTGCCCCTGCTTCGATCGAACTGGCGTCGAGATTACGCCTGCCGCGGTTAAGTACTGGCTGCAAGCCGCTGCATGATGGAATAAGACAAAAACTGTCATTATCACTACCTTCAGTCCGCGAGGTGATAGACGTCCAGAGAGTGACAAGATATTTGCGATAGACATACGCAAAGTAACGACATTGAAGATCCACACTAGCAGCTTCAAGTCTGCGTAGGAGGGCTGACGTGGAAATGAACATGTCCGAGTGTAAGCTAGCAGGCGAGCCGTGAGATGATGGTGATCACGGCTGGCAGTTGTCCCAGTAACAGGCAGATGTCCGCTTAGAACAAAAGCCTCCGACAGTAACAACATATGTATAACGCTTGCGTGCGAATATATCGGCACTGCAGCCGTGCAGCCGTCCGTTATGTAGAAAACGTCAGAGAGAGCGCATCTGTACGGCGGGATTTGCGGAAATCTTGACATGCCCCGAGTCCGGGCGGATGTTGACGTTTATTTAGGGCTGTTAGGAACTGAAGCTGTTGCCAAGCACCCGTTCCCGGCGAAACTTTCAGACACCATGGTCAAGCCCGGTCTACTGCCCTACCTCGTCGCTGCAGGCACGCGTGAACCTACCACGCTGTCTATGACGACCGGACGTGCATCAGGAAGCCCTATTGCTACTTTCAGTCAAGACGACCACTATAGGACATGGGATGTTGTGAAGGTCAGTTTCTTTGAGTTGACGCTGTCCACCCCACCATACTGCAGTATTCACCTACCGACATAGTTGTTTTCCAGACGATCCTGCCTCAGAATAGCTGGCTTCATGATGCAATTATAGGTTTCTGGGGCCTCACATGTTACCGAGCCGACTGCGTACCAGCGAACTTTTACCTGGCTCGCAAATAGTACAATGCCTCCGCGTGCTAATCTACGCTTCTTTCGCCAGCCAGAGGCCGCAGCTAGATAGCCGCTTGCGAAGCCTTGTCAGTTGCTCACCTGTAAGGTGGTAGGAATGCCGTAACTGTCCAAATCTTGCACCTCATCAGACTCTTGTCCGTTGGTCCTCCTGGAGGGTGGTAGCATCGCGACCCCGCATCTGACCGGGTAGATATAAGGTCCGTATGTCTCACCATGCTCTGCGTATGCGCTGTCGTGGCTGGTAATATCGATCGGGTGTCTTCGTATGAAGTTGTTGACGGGGCCGGTGTCCGAGGATTTGTGGGGGTGGGGTGCGGGACCGTCATGCCCCCGTCTTAGCTTTCAGGAACTCTACAGTATCAACTGCATTGCTAACAGTCTTGCTTCTAGCCTTCTTGCTTCCGCTCCGATGACGGGTACCGTGGTCTCAGAGGACAGACGCGCGCGGGCAGATGATCGGCGCATCCTCGGTTGGCAAAGCGCACGGATCTCATTGGCCGGCATCCGTCCAAGTCACTAATGACGGAAACTTTAATCAGGATAGTTGCGTTATCTGTGTTATAAACGCTACGACAGCTCTGCAGCGCAACCTCCCTGATAAATCTCGGGGTTTCGCCATCGCTCAGCCTATATCACATACGTACGCCTCGGTCACGAGCTGTGGTGCACATCCGAGTTCCTGCCGTTTCCTGCGCTGTCGCTCATTGCGACCATGATGTCGCTAGGTCGCCTGTGCCAACTCATCGACTCACGTACACAGGAACAGAGCACGATGCCCATGTATAGCCCACGGGACATTTGGCGGATGAATGAAGCCTTCCTATGCGTACACAATGTTCGGGGGTTTCGCGGAATATAGGTGCACTCTACGAGCGCGACGCGTGTTATAAGGAGGAGCAGAAACTCTGCGAGCGCGGCGTTGCGACCACCCAACATGAAGTCCAAGCGCTTGCTCTTCTCCCTTCTGCCATTTGTCGGCACCGGTACGGGGTTTTAATCGGTTCAACACATGGCCCTAATGCTGACACTGCGTTCATAGCGTTCGCGCAGGTCGCCGCCCCGTACACCGATTCGGGCAATGGCTTCGTCTTCGACGGTATCACCGACCCGACCTACGGCGTGACCTATGGTATCGTGCTTCCCCAGGCGAACACCAGCACGGAGTTCATCGGAGAGATTGTGGCCCCTATCGCCGCGAAATGGGTCGGTGTGGCTTTTGGGGGCGCCATGATCGGCGACTTGCTCCTTGTGGCATGGCCTAATGGCAATGACATCGTGGCTTCGACTCGCTGGGCGACGTGAGTGGTTTCTTGTACGCGGAAACTGTAGGGACTGACAATCGTTGCTTGCTAACATAGCGATTATATACAACCAACGTAAGTTCTGAAGCTGGTTGTGCGTGCGAGGCTTGTATCCTGACTTTCGTACAGGGAGTACGATGGTCCCACTCTTACGACGCTTCCTTCGAGTCTCGTTAACTCGACACACTGGAAGTACGTCTACCGTTGCCAGAACTGCACGAGTACGTCCGTCCCACTAGACCCCCATCGCAACTGCGCTGATCTCACCTGCTCTAGGCTGGCAAGGTGGAGGAGGCATTGACCCTACCGGGACTGGCGTCTTCGCTTGGGCGTATTCGAGTGTTGGGGTGGACGACCCCTCCGACCCAGAGAGCACCTTCCAGGAGCACACTGACTGTACGACACTCAGATTCCTCATTTCGTCGCGTAGAATAGCTAAGCTGACTCCTTGTTTTAGTCGGTTTCTTCGGTATAAACTTCCCCGATGCTCAGAACTCGAATTATCAGAACTACCTGCAAGGCAATCCTGGAACACCTCCGAGTTCCACAACCACGACCACTACCAGCACTTCGACGACTACGACGGGACCTACTGCGTCTGTACGTATACGCGCAGCACTTTCAGACCGGAATGCTGATTTGGCCTTTAGGCTACACCGTACGACTACATCATTGTCGGCGCTGGTCCCGGAGGGATAATTGCCGCGGATCGTCTCTCGGAAGCTGGAAAGAAGGTACTTCTGCTGGAGCGCGGCGGACCTTCCACCGCGGAGACGGGCGGCACCTACGACGCTCCTTGGACTCAATCCGCTAACGTGGGTACACTCTCATGGGGAGTCTTCGTTGGTTGTGTCCTGACGCAGTTGTGCAGCTTACCAAATTCGATGTACCTGGGTTGTTCGAAAGCTTGTTTACAGACCCTAACGACTGGTGGTGGTGCAAGGGTGAGCGTTGGCAGCCGCCTATACTGATTAGCTATCCCTGACCCATGTTCTAGATATAACCTTCTTCGCTGGATGTCTCCTTGGCGGCGGTACGTCTGTTAACGGAGCGTGAGTAGCCGTTCTGGAGGCATCGCTGAATGATTGTTTACATTGTGTTCTGTCCAGCCTGTACTGGTACCCAGCCGACTCAGATTTCTCGACGGAGAACGGCTGGCCGCAGAGCTGGGCAAACCACCAACCTTACACCAGCAAGCTGCAGCAGCGTCTTCCTAGCACCGACCACCCCTCCACGGATGGCAAGCGTTACCTGGAAGAGTCAGCAAACGTCGTTGTTCAGCTGCTTAGCAAACAAGGCTACTCCAACATCACCATCAACGACAACCCGAACTCCAAGGACCACGTATACGGTTACAGTGCATTCGACTTTATCAACGGCGAGCGTGCAGGTCCCGTCGCGACGTACTTCCAGACCGCGAAGGCGCGCCCGAACTTCACGTACAAAGATTACGTGCTCGTCAGTCAAGTTGTCCGCAACGGTGCGACCATCACCGGTGTGCGCACAAACGACACCTCGCTCGGACCTAACGGTATCGTCCCGCTGAATCCCAATGGCCGCGTGATACTCTCTGCAGGATCGTTTGGTACTCCCCGTATCTTGTTCCAGAGCGGTATCGGGCCGACGGACATGATCCAGGCAGTGCAAGCGAACCCAACCGCTGGCGCAAATCTCCCGGCACAGAGCGATTGGATCAACCTCCCTGTTGGCCAGGGCGTGTCTGACAATCCATCCATCAACGTGAGTGCTCTTGTTGACGCTTCATGGTAAGGGGTGAGCTAATATATGCGCTCTAGCTGGTGTTTACGCACCCCAGCATTGATGCATACGAGAATTGGGCTGATGTCTGGAGTGACCCTCGTCCTGCGGACGCTCAGCAGTACCTCACAAGTCGCTCGGGTGTCTTCGCGGGTGCTTCGCCGAAGTGCGTCTCTGCCCCCTATTTGACCTTTCATGAATTTGAACAGTATTCCTCTAGGCTGAACTTTTGGCGGGCATACGGCGGAAACGACGGGTTCACCCGTTACGCACAGGGAACTGTCCGTCCCGGTGCGGCTTCCGTCAACACCTCCCTTCCGTACAATGCCAGTCAGATCTTCACGATCACCGTGTACCTGTAAGTGAGAACTCTTCGTAATTGGGTAATCAAGGTCTTATACCTTCTACCTTCAGCTCACAAGGCATCCAATCCCGCGGTCGCGTCGGTATCACTTCGGGGCTGAACGCCCAGGCTATCACGAATCCGTGGTTGACCGACACCGAAGACAAGACTATCTTGCTGCAAGCCCTGCATGACGTCGCCGACAACATCAAGTCAAGTGAGCACAAGCAGATCCGACAACCCGGAGCGCACACTGATGCCTCTTACAGTTCCGAATTTGACTCTCATCACCCCCGACCCCACCATGACACTTGAGCAATACGTCGATGCGTATGATCCGGTTAGTCCCTCTCATGAAACGGCTACATATCGTCTTGCTGACTGCGACATGTTCATTCTGCATGTCAGAGCACCATGTGCTCAAACCATTGGGTAGGATCCGCCAAGATTGGCACTAGCGCATCCAACGCCGTCGTGGACCAGAACGCAAAGGTGTTCAATACGAATAATTTGGTGAGCATCAAACCTTCTCCCTAGGCGTTCCACGCCGCTGACGAGCTCGCAGTTCGTCGTCGACGCCTCGATCATCCCAGCGTTACCAATCGGTAACCCCCATGGTCAGCTCATGTCTGCAGCAGAGCAGGCCGCAGCCAAGATCCTCGCACTTGCCGGCGGGCCGTGAGGCGCGGACGATCGTGCATGGAAGCCTGACGCGATGCGTACAGGTTCAAAAGGGTCCCTACTATCTGACTTGCTGTTGCGGTCTTGTACTTGTAGACTATATACATGTGTATCGGGATCATCGCGGCGTGCGCATCAATTTATCGTGCGTGTTGTGAACAAAGGCATCTCAATAAAACACCGGATCGGAATCAACGCTGCCCCGTAAGGCTGGGAAAGTGCACGAGTATCTGGAATGACCTGACGCACAGCTCAGCTATCAACCCCGCACCCTACGTCTAGCCTCCCAGACGTACGTCGAGACCGGAAATTCGCTGGCTCCGGACGTGCACAGCTACAGACACTGCGACCCACATACTTTGACTTCAATCGCCAAGTGGAGCATACTTGCCTCGCGCGTTTGACGCAAGTGTGGACCGACTCTTGATGCCATGGAGTACAAGGTGATGGCTAGCTGGGGCTGCGAAGGCGTGAAGCCGGCCTGGCTAAGGGGGAGACGACGCCAATTACAACAGTTGAGGGAAGTCTGGCCTATACATGGTTTGACAGACTAGTACTTGGATCCTCTGTAGCCCAAAATGGATAGTAGGCGTGTATTCCACACGTTGCGGGATTGAAAGGCGAGCTGCTCCGAGCACTGCGGCATTCCCAGTCGTGTCATCGCGGCGCCCACCCTGATTGGTGCCGGTGCGCGCCCATGCGCACAGAGGTCAGCAGGTGTAGGACGGCACGCTGAGAAAGAGGCTTCCATCCTTTGTGCTGACTGGATCTTGGCACCGGCATCAGTTGGCAGTGAAGATGTGTTATGAACGGTTGGTTATGTATCGGGCGATTGTGATTGTCTGGAGACCTAGGCGTGAATTACGACAAACTACAGTGACACCAACTCGGTGTCGGGCAATTTGACATAGAGAACATACAGTGTTGCAAGTCGCATCCTTGGAACGCGACAGTTTGGTCAAACCGGTCCACTGCAGGGCCACCGTATACAACTCCGATTGTGTCAAACGATTGTCATCACAATGACTGAGGCATAAGTGTCAGCTACTGGTTCGGGTGTCTGCACGATAAGATGGGGCCCACTGCATATCGATTGCGAGCTGTTTACAGAACACTTGCATGGATCGGCAGTTTCAGAGTGTGTCTCGAGAGATGGTTACAGGACCGGGTGGCATAAATTAGTGGGTGGAAGACAAGTAGGGAGAGCAAGGGGGGGCGGTAGGCTTAAAGCGGCTAACGGCGTCAAACAGCCAGGGTCGGAGCTTGGCCTCGATCGACGTCCAGCTCAACCTCTTCCAACGACGACCACAACGCCGTTCACAACGACGACGCAGACGCTTCTCTCCCATCGATGGACCCAATAACCCTAGGTGACGCCTCACCCTCTGCCCGCCAGTCCATTCTGGGCTCTTTTTTGCGCGGTAGACCCCGCGGAACCTCACAGTCACACCCCTCTCCACCCCACCACGATCCCGCCACCAGAGACTCGCCTCCCCCCATTGCCCCAGGTGCCGACCACTCTTCAGGTCATCGTCGTCGTCCAGCTGCAGCCTCGTCTAACCTCCAGCCATCAGTGTCCCAGTCCAACTCAACACCCGGCTTTTCTCAGATGCTCCGCAGGCGACGTTCAGCAGGCACCCTTGCTGCCACCAACACTTCCCAGATCCCTGCCGTCGCGGTCGCGCGCACCGTCACTGGTCCCGCCGCTTCAGGCTCGTCCTCCGCATTGCACGCCGGCACAGGGCCGAGTCACCGCATTCGCCTCGTTCCTCATCTCGATTCGCGCCGGTCGCTCCGTTTCGACCCCATATCGCGCGATGTCAGGGAGGGCGACCCCCCTCTGCGCATAGGGCGTTTTACAGACCGTTCGGGGATAGGGATTGCTGCGGCAAACGCAACGTCGCAGAATAAGCTCGCCTTCAAGAGCAAGGTTGTTTCGCGGGCGCACGCGGAGATCTGGTGTGAAACTGGGGGCAAATTCTTCATTCGGGACACCAAGTCGAGCAGTGGCACGTTCCTGAACCACGTCCGTCTCTCGCCAGCGAACAACGAGTCCCGGCCGCATGAGCTCAAGGATGGCGATCTGCTGCAGCTTGGGGTGGATTATCAAGGCGGGACCGAGGACATCTACAAATGCGTGAAGATCAAGATCGAGGTGGGCAGAGAGTGGCAGAATCACAGCAATCCATTCAAGTGAGTCTATCTTCGCCATTGACGCTTTCGACGATCCTCGACGTCGCTCACATCGTCGCCAGCGCAAATGCGCTAAAGCAGCTCAAATCGATCGCAATCCCTCAAGCCCCTGCGACAAACACCGGCAAAAAGGTTGCCGTTAAATCTACTCTCCCTGATTGCTGCATATGTGCGTGTTGAACATGGTTCAGTCCGATCTGCTTTATTGACTCCATTCGTGTATTGCAGGCTTGTTTAGTGTCACGATCCATCAAGCGCTCTTCATTGCTCCGTGCTCACACGCGTTCCACTACAAGTGCATCCGACCTCTCCTCGAGGCGCACCATCCTGCCTTCTCCTGCCCCCTTTGCCGGACATTTGCCGATCTTGAGGAAGACGTTGAGGTAGAAATAGATCCCGAGCTAGACTCCAAGTCGATGGTCGACGGCGCAGCATCGATCGTTGGTATCGCAGTCACTGCCGTTGGCGACCGGCCCAACACAGGAGACGGCAGCAGCCGGGAGCGAGAACGGGACCGAGATGTAGGTGCGGAGACGGAAGTGGAGCTTGATACTGGTGCCAGCCGCCTTGGGTCATCGCTTCGCGCTCGTCGCGCAGCGCCCGCTATGCCTAATGGTGGTCACTTGCGGGGAGACGACATGGCCGAGGACGTGGACGCGGAGATGGAAGACGTGATAGCGCTACCACCACTACCCGAGAGCCAATCCGTGCTGGCAGTGGAGCAAATCTACGGGGATGGCGATCGCATGGACGTAAGGGAGAACTCGGGTTCGCCCGTACCCGGGCCTGCTCGCGCGAGCCCTGGCGGATCTTCGGAGGGCGACGCGGAAGGAGAAAGTGGGGCGAGCGATGGTAGCGGGGTTGTGGGCGACACCGGTGTGCACGGCAAGCGCAAGCGGTGACGGCAACGCAGTCCCAACCACATTCTATCCTTCTAGCTCCCCCCTCCTTCCTGCCGACTCTCTGCGAATCCGTGTGCTCATGGCACTTCGCCTCTACACTGACGGACAACGGACATGACACACGCGCCCCCGCTTTTTTCCATCTTGCACTCATGCACGCCGAGTTACGCCACGATTTGTCTTCTCTCCTCTCTTGCACGCTCCTTACGCCTCCCATGCGGTATGATGTGTGGTATGGCTACATCATGTGTATATTCCCCTGTACTGGCTCGCCTTTAGACTAGCTGTGCTCTTTCTTTTTTTCGTTTTTGCACGGTATGGATATCTGCAGCGCATGTTTTCCTTATACTGAGCGCATGAACTATGGTACAATACCTTTATTGTATGAATATAATATCTCCTGGTACATCATCCTCCCTTCACCCCTTGGCAAAAAAACCTTCCGCCCGGTGAGACTGCGGATGATCAGCGCACAGGACAGCCAAGCCTGTTTAGCGCATATACAACCCTCCTCACTCTTAGTCGCAGTTGTGCAAGCTGGGAGATTTCACGCAGCTGTCTCTAGGGTCCCTCGTCGATGTGGAGGGCCGCGCAGACGATCGACGACGAGTCCAGACGGTCTCCGGGCGGAAATTGGCGGCGCGTGATTGGATCGGAGGAATGCGGCCGAAGAACCCGGGGATGCTGCTGGCGCCTGCCGGAGAGGACTGAGGTCACAATCAAGTGCACCGTCCCCGTCGTCCTCCGCCTCCTCTCCTTCGCTCTCAACGACCTCACCGACCACCATGCAGTCCCTCGTCGCGGCTCGTTCCAGTGTTCTCAAGCAGTCTCTCCGCGGGTTTGCGTCCTCCGCAGCGCGCGCACAGGCTGCACCGCTCCAGAAGCCTGTCTTGAACAAGGAGTTCAAGATCTATCGCTGGGTATGTCATGGCACTTCTCGTCTGGCCTATATGGTACCCCGCGTAATGGAAACCTGACCGGATTTTACCATTGCAGAACCCCGATGAGCCGTCGCAGAAGCCGACATTGCAGACGTACACCATCGACCTGAACCAGTGCGGGCCTATGGTCAGTCCGCTCTACCCCCCCGTCTCTCGTGAACCTTCCTCACGTGTACCCATGTGCAGGTGCTGGATGCGCTCATCAAGATTAAGAACGAGATTGATCCTACGCTCACCTTCCGTCGGTCATGCCGCGAGGGTATCTGCGGGTCGTGCGCCATGAACATCAACGGCCAGAACACGCTGGCGTGCCTCTGCAGGATCGACAGGAACACCGGCAAGGACACCAAGATCTACCCCCTCCCCCACAGTGCGTTCACGCGTTTACGGAGGATGCCCGTGCAGAGCGCTGACCGAACGTCTACCTACAGTGTACATCGTCAAGGACCTTGTCCCCGACCTCACTCAATTCTACAAGCAGTACAAGTCGATCGAGCCCTACCTCCAGAACGACAACCCACCAGCGGACCGGGAGTTCTTGCAGTCGCAAGAAGACAGGAGGAAGCTTGACGGGTGCGTTCTCCTTTCTTAACTACCCTCCATCCATGGTGCATATATGCGCGTCGGAACTCTACGCCATCGCTATCCTTCCATATATCTCGCGACTATGTGTGCGCTCATGCCGACGCTCTTTGGATAGCATGTACGAGTGCATCTTGTGTGCGTGCTGCTCGACCTCCTGTCCCAGCTACTGGTGGAACCAGGATGAATACCTTGGTCCGGCGACCCTCATGGCTGCTTACCGTTGGATGGCGGATTCCCGGGTACGTCGCTTCTTCGTCCCGCGCTCGTTGTGGGGCTTTGGCGGGCCTAATGCGACACGCGCATACAGGACACCTACAAGGCGCACCGTAAGGAGAAAATGCAGAACGAGCTCAGTCTCTACCGTTGCCACACGATCTTCAATTGCGCGCGCACGTGTCCCAAGGGCCTGAACCCCGCCGCTGCCATCGCGAAGATGAAGCTCGAGCTCGCTGCCGAGTAAGCACCTCAACAGGCGATGTGGGGTGAGTACATTCTGTAGCGGTCTTGGACAAGGGCTTACTCACGGTCAACCGCGGCTGTGGCGTGGTAGGTATAGCATGTGCGACGGCTGCACGTTCGTTGCAGAACATATCCACAAGGTCGTATCGCTAGCCTCTCGTTGTGTGTTGTAATTCTTTACAGTATTCTGGATCGTTCTCCAAATGCCGCGCTTGTGCTGCCTGACGGGAACGGGAACGGAGGAGCGTCACGGAATAGTGTGCGTAATGCGCGTCAAAGGATCCGAATATTACTGTCAACAACAGATATACGGAGGTCTCGTCCCCTCCACGGTTCTCATGCTGTCTTGTTCTGTGCCGTTACAGCTGATCCGCCGTAGCTTCTTAGGCCAAAGTGTCGCTAGTCCATGTGGCCTATGTCGTTGTCCGTCTGGCAAGCAAAGCGTCTCGACATGGCGTAACCGTAACAAGTGTCATAGCCTGATTCCGGTGGGTGCGACAGTCGTAGTACCTGAGTTGTTCTGCGTTCTCATCGGGCTGGAGTTGTAATTCGCGTTGCGACTTCAGCCTTCTCCCGTCATCAGTGGGCATGTGGGAATACGGAAGCTATGCGTCTTCATCATTCAGTGAGTTCTCATAATCTGGAGACATCTGCGTACGTGGATTGGTCATGGATACGGACCCAGGTTCGGGTTCTAGCGCATTCAGTGTTGAAGGGACGCATTTAGTTGCTATCGAGTCGCTATCGCCCTTCGTAGGAGGATGTTCCGCGTCATCTTCCCACCTACTGTCGGGCCAACAGTTCACCCTGCGACTCTATTCAGTCAAGGCTACTTGCCTCGAGGATCAGCAAAAGAGAAGTCCTCCTTAGCCAAGGCCCAAAAGCTATCGAAAGACCTGGTCCGCGTGGGTGACGGACTACTCTCGGGTCAAGCGAGGGTGAATTAAGGCGCACTGGTGCATCCCCCCTATTTTCAATCGCGTGGTTGAGCAGAGCCATCTCGTGACTTGGCGCGATTCATGACCAGTCAAACGTGACCTGCAGAAGGCCCTGAACGTTTGAGGTGCTGCATCGCTGTTGTCAGATGGGCAGACCACGGGGCCCAAGAACGCGCCCCGCCATGTCTGGCCTTCCGGATCCTCCCTTCGATATCAGGGTTGCGCCCTTCTGCCATCCTAGAAATGCCATAGGGATGTTCGATAACCGCCGGAAGTGCCACTTCCTGAC
This sequence comes from Dichomitus squalens LYAD-421 SS1, assembly GCF_000275845.1. NCBI lineage: Eukaryota > Fungi > Basidiomycota > Agaricomycetes > Polyporales > Polyporaceae > Dichomitus > Dichomitus squalens. The sequence continues at coordinate 1,354,588 of NW_006766888.1, forward strand.
TGGAGCGTTCCCACAAGAGACGTGTGAAGACGGAGGAAGGTAGCCACGTTTCGTCAGCTCATCCTCCCGAAATATCTACTCGTCGACCACCTTTACAGACCTCTCTCGAGGATTCAGACGTCTGGGTCAACTGTCAGGCCAAGGGTGATGTGGAGAATGCGGTCATAGGCAACGTACCAGGCTTCAGCCGGACTCGCCCGCGGTGGTGCATCACAAGGTTATTTTGGCGCAGCAGACGCGAGAGATCGTCCATCGGGATGCCGAATCTTCGGGTGAGCTCTTTACAAACTGCTAACCTATCAGAGGTTGCTTATTCATGTCACGTGCGTGCTCCAAGTCACGGATTCGCTGCGATTCTTACTCAACGCGGCCGCCAAAGCCTTCACATAGAGCGTGGGGTTAGATCCCGGGCCCTGCTGACATCGGGTTCTCCACTCCATAGGGACGCGTCTGTTGGAGTCTCACAATGGACCGAGACTTTCCGCGGGCCTCCCCAGCCTACAAATAGGATGCGACCCGTTTGTGGAGAATCTCTACGAGCTGTTCCCAGCCCTCATCCTCCCACATCCCAACCATCCACTTTGACCCCAAACCGCAATGCCATCTGCGCAAGTGTTCAACAACAAGGACGGTGCCCTCTACACGACGTCGACGGGTGCGCCCGTCGCGCGGCCGTACGCTGCTGAGCGCATCGGCAAGATCGGTCCTCTGTTGCTGCAAGGTATGTCCCTTGCTACCTTTGCCCGCCCTGATCCGCATTACTGCCTTGAGCTTGGCGGCGGTCCAGCGCGGGGTGTGGGGTGTGGGGTATGGGCATCGCTCACAAGCGATATTGAATGACCTCCCTTTTCTTTCTTAGACTTCCACCACATCGATCTCCTCGCCCACTTCGATCGCGAGCGTATCCCTGGTGTGTGCTATCGTGCCTGTCTACCGCTTACCTCGATGTTGATCGGGCGTGATCTCACCGTACAGAGCGTGTTGTCCACGCCAAGGGTGCCGGTGCCCATGGTGTCTTCGAGGTCACGCACGACATCACGGACTTGACGTCTGCCGCGCTCTTCAGCAGCGTCGGCAAGAAGGCGCCGCTCACCATACGTTTCTCGACCGTCGGTGGCGAGTCGGGCTCTGCGGACACCGCGCGTGATCCCCGTGGTCTGTACAGCTTCTTCCATACCACATTGAGTTCGATTGATCGGTCTTGGCTCGTCTCGCAGGTTTCGCGATCAAAATCAAGACGGAGGAGGGCAACCTCGACTGGGTGTTCAACAACACCCCCGTCTTCTTCATCCGTGATCCGGCCAAGTTCCCGCACTTCATCCACACCCAGAAGCGTGACCCGCAGACGCACCTCAAGGATGCTGACATGTTCTGGGTGAGTCTCCGCCATATTCTCGAAACCGCCATCGTGTACAAACTACGCGCGACAATAGGACTATCTCTCTCAAAACCCGGAGTCGATCCACCAGGTCATGATCCTGTTCTCCGACCGTGGGACGCCCGTTGGCTACCACAACATGCACGGTTACTCAGGCCACACCCTCAAGTTCGTCAACGCCGAGGGCAAGTTCCACTACGTCCAAGTCCACGTCCGCAAGGACGGTGGTTTCAAGACGTTTGACAACGAGACAGCCGGAAAGCTCGCGGGGGAGAACCCCGACTTTGGTATCCAGGCGTTGTTCGAGGACATCGAGGCGGGCAAGTTCCCGACGTGGACCGTCTACGTCGTGCGTGTTCACTTCATCTCGTAGCCTTGCGATTATGGTGTTGAGAAGTTTTTTTCGCAGCAAACCATGACCCCCGAACAGGCTGAGAAGTTCCGCTACAACATCCTGGACTTGACCAAGGTTTGGCCACACTCGGAGTTCCCACTCCGCCCCATTGGCAAGATCACGCTCAACAAGGCTCCCGACAACTACTTCGCCGAAATCGAGCAGGCCGCGTTCTCGCCATCGCACCTCGTGCCTGGCATCGAGCCCTCTGCCGACCCCGTCCTCCAGTCGCGTCTCTTCTCTTACCCCGACACTCACCGGTACGTGCGGTCTGGCTATCTTACGCCTTCGCTTATGACTGACGCCATCTCTCAGTCACCGTCTTGGTGTCAACTACAGCCAGCTCCCCGTCAACGCGCCCGTCGCACCAGTTGCGAACTTCCAGCGCGACGGTTTCATGGCGTTCAACAACCAGGGCCCCCGCCCTAACTACCAGAGCTCCATCGCGCCGCTCAACTACAAGGCGAAGCCCTACGAGAACGTCGAACACGAGGTCTTCCTTGGCACTGCCCAGGCCGACCTTAGCGAGATCACTGAGCGTACGTAGAACCCAGCTGCCTCTCTAAGTATCGCGCATGCTGATATCTGTCGACCTCTCCAGTCGACTTCGAGCAGCCCCGCGCGCTTTGGCAGAAGGTCTTCAGCGACACCGACAGGGAGCACTTCGTGCACAACGTCGCCGTCCACCTCGTAAACGCGAAGAGTGCCGAGGTCAAGGCCAGGCAACGTACGTGCCCCTGACTGCTGTTCGGATGCCGGTATGGCTGACCGTCCCCTATAGTGTCCGTGTTCGCTGCCGTCGACCAGGAGATCGCGGACCGCATCGCAAAGGCGATCGGCGTGCCGACCGTCAAGCCCCTCCAGGTGAAGACCGCGAGCGAGGCCGTTCGCTTCAAGTTCCGCGCTGTCTGAGCTTGGGCTGAATCTGGCTAGCATGTGAAGGGGTCGTTTGGTGAATGGACCATGTTTTGTACGAGCGTCACGATCAAATGTACAGAGTAAACTGCAACACGTTGTATTCTAGCTGGAAAATTCCACGTTGGCTTCATGCACTTTATGTTTCCTTGTGGTCTGCCTTACGCAGAGGTGTGCGGGTCAAGACTCGACCCCTTGACCCTCTCGGCTTGACCCCGGGGTCTGACTCGCGGTCTGACCCGGGTCTGACCTTTTCAAGGGGTTAACACGTTATGCATGGTCGGGCCTCGCGTAGAATAGTCGACCGCGTACTACCGGGAGCGCCGGAAGGGTGAAAGTGCCCAGGCTCCTACCCACCGCTGTTTCGAGTTGAGGGGGCGATATCCTAGAGGCGGGGGACAAGCTGAAATCCGATAGAGTACAGAATCCTGTAACATAAGCGCCAGATCACGTGTACATTGTATCCCCCTCAACTCTCCACAGCGGCTGGCATCAAACACATGTAAATAAACGGAGCTCGGAGAGAAAGCGCCCGAGACCATCCCCGTTTGGTAGGCACTCCCCCGAGGGCGTCAGGCTTTTTTAGAAATTCTTCTCTCCCAGAACGCCTCGTGTCCTCGGGCTTATCCGCCGTCCCGAGTATGTCGTCACAGATTCCTGACGTCTCGGAGATCAGGGCGCGTGCTTTGGAGAAGCTCGGTCGCAGACCATGTCTCTGGCAATGCGATGTAGCCAGAGCTCTGCTCAAGGGCGATAGAGATATTGTGTGCATCTCGGGAACAGGATCTGGCAAGACCTTGACCTTTTGGATGCCACTTCTCTTTCGTCCGGATGGTATTCAAATTATCATTACGCCGCTAAACCTCCTTGGAGTACAGAACCAATATGAACTTGCAAGGCTTAAGATTCCCGCCATCGCAATCTGTGGGGAGAGTGCATCATTGGAGAATTTCAAGGTTTGCACATCTCACCACAGCGGACATCAAGAAAGCTCACTTGGTGGGGTATCAGGCTGCGGGCACCCTTTCGCACGGAGTCGTCGTATTGAACCCAGAGCTCGCATTTGGACACAGTCTATGCCAGGAGTGGATCTGGAAGAATCCTTCCTTCACCTCTCGAATTATCAGCATAATCTGGGACGAAGCCCATTGCGTGAAGACATGGGGGAAATTCCGTCCAGACCTAGCGACGTCTGGCAGGTTGCGCGGCATGCTACCTCCAAATACGCCATACCTCATCCCTTCTGCGACACTCCCTCCGCCTGATAAGGCCGACGTCCTCAATATTCTACAAGCACGACAACAAAATCTCCTCCTAATACAGCGATCCAATGACCGCCCGAATGTCTACCTAACAGTCCGCAAGCTCCAATATGCCACGTCGTCATTTCAAGATCTCGACTTCTTGATTCCGGCCGACTGGACACCCGCACGCTCCGACATTCGCATCCCACGCTTTGTAATCTTCTTCGACAACATCGAGGAGTCAATAAAGGCTGCAGAACGGTTGCGTAAACGACTTACAAGAGACTTTTGCGACCGTGTGGTGTGGTTCAACTCCGACAACACCCCTGAATTTCGCGAGGAGACCACGTCTGAGTTCCGCGACCATAAATTATACGGGCTATATTGTACAGACTCGTTTGGAATGGTGAGCAAGTAGATTGGTGCATTTGGTGATACTGGACTTACATGGCACAGGGAGTTGACATTGCGGACATCGAGATTATTGTCCAGTGGAGGGTAACGTGCTCGATGAATGCGCTATGGCAGCGCTTCGGTCGAGCTGCAAGAGGAGCTGGTAAAGAGGCTATTGCGGTGCTATTAGTGGAACCCAAATACTTTGATGATGAAAAGGAACTTGCAAGTCAGCGCGCAGAAAAGCGTCGCGAGGCCGAAGAACGACGCGCAATGCAGCGCGAGGCCGCAAAGCGGAAACGAGATGGCTCGGTGTCAGCACCGGCACCACATCGGGCGCCCAAGAAAGCAAGAGTCACTCAGCCACCCCAGGCACGAGAGGGTGCAGCAGGAAATAAGGTGTGTACTGAGACTTTCTTTGCCAAGGGAGGTTTGAAGAACTTACTGGTAATATAGGAGGCTGCGCGCGACCATCCCTCCGGCGCTAAGCAGGCAACCAGCACGTCCAACGGTGGCGGTGAGGTTGATGAGCGAAGCGCCGATGTAGGTCAGGAAACAGGGGGAGAGGAAGTCAGTTCTTGGGGGATCCAGAGACTAACTGTATATGAGGAGCTAAGAGTCAAATTCGAGCAGCAAAGACGAGTACAGGAGGGAGGAGGACGCAGTGGGAAAAACGGAGGGACCGCAGCGCGTGGCGGAGACGCAGAAGCCCTTCTGGCGCCCGAGCTTGACAGCTTGGTGAACGCGGGTCTCCGCCCGTGGCTTCTTTGTTATAGGAAGCCTATTGTGGCCTTTTACGAAAATGACAGAATCAGTAAGTCAAACTTATCGTCTTTTCAGAAAGTGTTCTCACAGTTTATTATTGTCACAATAGAGCCGGATAATCGCCCCTGTCACCCACAGGGGTGCATTCGATGCGTTCTCAAGCCATCCCCTGTCTGCTGCTCGCTCTGCTCTCCCACCCATCCTCTCTTTGCTGTCCTCCCTAGCCCCTCCAACCAGTCCTCGTCCGCGCCGACCGCATCCTCCGCCCGCGCTTCCAAGGTCCCCAGCGCTCCCATGGACCCTCAAGATGTCCAGCTGCAGGCCGCCCTCCACGCCTTCCGACGGGAGCAGACCATTAAGGTCTATGGGCAGCGTCGGCTGAACAGCAATGGCCCGGGGGCCATTATGGGCGACGAGGTCCTCAGGCGCGTCGTCGACTGCGCTCGCGTCCACAAGCTGGGTACCGTCGAGGCGCTAGCGCGAGAGACCAAGTGGAGCCGCGCTCACGAGCTTGGAGATGAGGTGCTGAGGATTGTTCATCGGTAAGTCCTCTCATCCTCTGCCTGAGATCCTTGAGTCCGTGTAAAATCTGGCTGTTGTCCATCCCTGTATCTCCCCACGCACATTGGCTTCAAATTAGTCGATGCTCACTTACAAACATGCCAGATTTTACCCGCCTCCCCCTGCGCCCTCAGCCTCAGGGACAGAGGTACGCGATGCCCAGCCTGGGTCGCTATCTAACAGCACTCAAGACCCCATCGTTCCGTCCGCCTCCAAGCGAGCCGTTGCTGGCCTACGTAAGTGCGGGGCGTGTAGACAGATCGGGCATAAACGTAAGCTTGTTCGTGCTAGGAATCCCGTCGGTGACTAACCCTTGGCATATCCGACACCCATTGCAGGGAATAACCCCACTTGTCCCCTGTACCAGCCGAAGAACAGTAGCCGAGAAGACAAGGAGAACGACCTCTCCCTGTCTGCCTCTGCTTGCGCCACGCCGTCGACTCCGGCGCGCGTTGCTGAGGATTCACGACCGTTACGACCTCGATATGAGGACTTCTGGACGTCCGTGTTCTCTCCGTCGCCGTACACCCGGAAGACAACGGACCTCAGAGTTGAAACACCTACCTTTGTCAACGCACTCCTTGGTCGGGAGATCATGCCTGTGGACCAGCAGCCGTGCACAACGGCGTTCTGCGAGGTTCATGACGCGAGGGAGAACGACGGAAAGGAGGAGGTCCATATCCCGAAGGAGGACGCAGCGTAATTCGCGAAGGATGAGTGCGGGACACTCCCTCGCGAGAGCGTTTTGGATCAGTAAGTCAATTCCTCGCACACTATCATACAGGCGTCTCAACACTGATGTCCTCGAGGCTCAGCTCCGGTTCCAGGTCGTCGAGCCCCAAAGGTCCATCATCTCCATCCCCCATATCTCCTTCACTCCTTCCGGTCGCCTCACCTCCGCTTGTTCTCCAACCTCCCTCCTTCTCGATCATCGCTGCCCCTTTCATAAGGGCGTCGGGAATGACGTACTGCGACTTCCGCCTTGCCCTATACTCGTTGGGCCCCCTCTCTTCCATACGCTTGAGTATGTCGTCGAATGTCTTCTTCATGTTCTTCTTAGCATGTCGTGTAGTCAATCCCGAGAGTGCAAAGTTTTGTTCCATGTTGGCGTGACTGTTTCTAAAGATACGGACAAGGACGGACTCGAGCAGAATCCGCTCCTTTGTGTAATTTGAACCCTCCCCGCCGTATATCACCTTATTTACTCTGCATTCAGCCTTGCACGCACAGGGAGCTCTTGACGACTCACCTTTATCAGTAGGTTTAATAGTTCAATTACCCAGTCGACAGCGCGGAATTCATGAGGTCTTCCTGTCGGATTAACCAGTATATTCATCCTAATTGCCTGTCTTGATGCTCACTACTTTAGCTGCAGAATATCAGATACACACGACTTAGGCTTACCGAAGGCCTTCCGGGTATATCTTGAACAAGTCGTGCATGAAACGAAGCGTATAGTTACCATATTTGTGCTTGCCGGCGGCTCGGAACAGCGGGATCCACAGCGCAAGCAAGCTCTCCAGTCGCCCAATATCTCCTGCGTTCATGGCGTACGACAACTCCTCGTAAAGCAGGAGATAATTATGAAGACGCATCGTATTCTCCCGGACCTGGTCCCTGGCCTGTTCTGACTGCATCGCCAACGCAAAAAGGTCCAAGCCCTCCCCTTCAACATAATCGCGCACAAGACATTCCGCAATATCGTTAATCTCCGCCAGTGATGGTTTCGTATCCGCCCAAGCCTCAAGCGACTTAATGGATGGGTTACGTCGCTTGACCTCTGTGCGCCAGGCATCCAAACGTAAGAGAATGCCGACATGCCCAATCAGTTCATGCTGCTGACGGAATGTTGCTCCGGAGACCAGTCGTGAGCTCTCATTTGGTCGCAGCTCTCCCGCAGTCTTCATAAAGCTCGTGTCATCTTGTCTTGCATTCACGGGGTTGACTACGAGCCGCCACACTGTATCCGTTGCGGCCATCTTGACATGGAAATAGCCGATCCCGAAGGCGACAGACTGAAGGCGGTTGTACGGGGTTCTTTCCACAGATCTTCGGCGGAGGGCTGACATGATGCGTTCGTAGGTACCAAGGTCGCCAAAGACAATTGTCATGTACTCCCTGATATCGACTGGGGGAGTCTCTCCGTTGGTTTCCAAGTGCGGATCACCGACACCTGCCTGCCTGAACATCTCACCGAGGGCCTTGATATTCCCGGCCACGGTGGACTGATTGATATCCATCGCTCGGAGAGGCAAGTAGTGGGTCTTTGCGATGGGGATGGGATCGACGGGCTCGGGATCGGTAAGGGAACCTTTGAAGCGCTCGAAGTACAAAGGCCCGTGCTCGAACAAATCGTTCATGAATTGCCAAACACGGAAGCGACCAGAGCGGCTGAGTTCACTCTCGTTGGTGTCGGGCTCAGGATGGAGCTGGTAGATAAAATCCATAGTTGCACGAGGGTCGAATGGACGGGGATTGGATGCATGGGGATTCAGCTCTGACCGCTCCCAGACAAGCTTCGAGCAGCGCAAGTCCTCTAGCTCAACTTGCTGAAGTTGGAAAAGTGCCCCGGATGTAAGATGTACGAGGCCGCCCTGTGCCCCATCCACTGTGTGAACGAGAACCTTCAAGAGCACATCAAAGTTGTCGAAAGCATAGGAAGTCAGGAGTGAGCGGCCTAGAAGCTGGATGTCTTGGCAGCTCCGCTGCGATAATGAACGGACCGCGCGATGGATGGACGGCAGCGAGATTGACAGGCCCATTCGAGAGAGGACCTTGGTGAGCTTCTCGGGTGCATTGCACGAGTGCAAGAAGATTCCCATTGTGCTTTGGAGGGCATTGCAGTGAGGATCGCGCGATTGCATCAAGATACTCAGAATGACCACTGTCCTCTATTCTCCCTCATTAAACAACTGTACAGGATCGTCTAGCATACTCGGAATGGGTAACTTACAATCCGTGCGAACGTGTTCCGTTGAACCCGCCGCCGCTGCTTTCTGCGCCCACTGGCCTCTGGCTCCCTAGGAGCTCGGGAGGTCTTCCCTGCACGACTATCGCCCTGATCCGCCCCATATGAATCCCTTAACAGCCCCTCGTCCTCTGCCCAATACTCTCCCTCTGAGTCTGACTCCAGTGCGGGGGTAGGGGCAGTGTCTTGAGCCGCTGTGGGGGCCGGCGAGGACTGCGCAGCGTGCTCCGGCCCAGCTGTGATGCCCGCACCTGACAAACCGAGCACCAGGGACCACAATTGCGGTGCGACCGTCTGCATGCCATGCGCCATGTCTTCGATCTTGAAATCCCGGATCTGTTCTGGTTGAGTGTGCATTGCACCGAAGTGCCACCCATGTTCTGCCTTGGCCAGGTCCTGTACGGCTTGAGAGTAGCGGGCACACATGATGTTGTGCGCCCAGTTGGAGATCGAATCGGAGGTCGCCGAGTGGTAGTATAGAGCAGCCGCGATGCTGGCGGCATTGTCGACAAGGTCACGAAGAACAGGGTGGGCAGGGTCACGGTATTGGTTTAGCACAAAGAGTACAAGGTCAGATATTGATATACAAGAAGCAAAGAGTTGGGTGAGAGTAGCCTGCAGGAGTTGTGCGCGGACAGGATCCATAGCGAGAGAGGATCCGATAGCGTCGTAAGATGAGTGCTGAATAAGGTAAGCATCGATCTCGCCGACGCAGACTACAATATTGAGATTAACTGAAAAAGCCTGACGCCCTCGGGGGAGTGCTTACCAAACGGGGGTGGTTTCAGGCGCTTTCTCTCCGGGCTCCGTTTATTTACCTGTGTTTGATGCCAGCCGTCGTTGAGAGTTGAGGGGGTTGCAAAGTTACATGATGAGCACGTGATGGGCGCTACAAGATATCATGCTGCCTACTATGGTATCAGGATGCAGGCTTCCTCCACCCACTAGGATATCGCCCCCTCAACTCGAAACGACGGTGGGTAGGAGCCTGGAAAGTGCCCAGCTGGCAGCTTGAGCGCAAGGCGGACTCATATGCCACATTGACGACGGGATATGCTAACTATAGATGTCGTCTGTATATATTCGCTCGTCCAGACTGCTCCTACAGACGTAGAGGTCGGATAATGCATCTATGCTAAACCTTACACCTCTCCGAGTCCTCGCTGGTTTCCCGGACAGTACTCCTCTGGGTCGGCATCCATCTCCACCATGGCAAGTCCCTCGCAGCGTTCCTGAAGGCCATTGGTTTCACCCTCTCGCTTATGGATGGCCGAGACGTTGCCAGTGGGCAGTTGGAAAGAACAGTTCTGGCGAACGGCCGGCCGACCCGGCGGTTCACGTGCCCGGAAGCTCCGACGTTGATGTTGCCTTGGCTTGACCCAGGGTCTGACCCCAAGGGGTCTGACCTGGGTCAAGGAGGGGTCCGACCCGAGTCTGACCCAGCCGAGCACATGTCTGGCCTTACGTTTGTTAGGAGTACTGTAAGCGTTCGGTGAGACACGATTCGTGTCGTACATGGATAGTGTTGTACTGCGTTTCATAGGAAAGGTGACCTTCAGTGTAGCTTGCATCCATCATCTCTGATTGAATTCAGCGTTTAGAGCTCCTTCTCATCTCCGTTTACACCTTCCAATTCGCCCAAACCATGGCTCCTTGCTTCCCGACAGAACTTTGCGAAGAGATCATTGACGCGGTATATGACCCTCGAATGCTTTACTTATAAGGTTTCGAGCCGCCCGGCGAGCTGTAATATAAACGAATGTAATTGCTCAGCGTTCGGGGTACGAACGGTGTAAGTAGAATATCGTAGCAGACCTGTAATATAAACGAATGTAATTGCTACGTAATGTAAGTGAATAGGACGTGCGGTATAGTACGGAGAATGGGCTCACCTCAGCGTTCGGGGTACGAACGGTGAGGTGGATGGACGGGAGGTCTCGCGTATATGAGCAATGTCGTAAGGTACTATCGGACGTGTGTTGCAACAATCAAAAGGTACAGGAACCACAAATAAGTACAAAAAGGGAAATACCGACGTCAGGAGGGCGCGTGCGCTTTGACCGGTGCCGGGAAATACAACACGCCCCCTCAAAGCGGATGCAGACCGAACAACTCAGAGAGGTGCTGGAGCTTTGCGCGGGGTAAAGCTTTCGTGAACAGGTCGGCAGGCATGTCCTCTGTGCGGCGGTGTTCCAGAATGACGTCATGGTTGTCAACGGCCTCGCGAATGAAATGGAAACGAATGTCGATATGCTTCGTGCGAGAGTGGTA
>NW_006766888.1:1368160-1414061 GCF_000275845.1 Dichomitus squalens LYAD-421 SS1
GGATGCCTCGGAGGTCGGGTGGGGAGCCGTAGCGGGCCTCGTACGGCGTCTTGCCGCCGAGTGCACGGGTCGACGCGCGGTTTTTTAACCACGTCGCATGGAGCATGGCGTACGGCCACAGGTACTGGGGCAGCCCGGACTCGATTAGCATGGCCCGGGCGTGTTCGGCGAGCGTGCGGTTCACCCGCTCCGCGACGCCATTCTCCTCGGGGGTGTCGTGCACGGTGACGTCGTGATGCGTGCCGCGCTCCACAAGGAAGCTCTCGAACTCCTTGCTGGTGAATTCCCCACCATTGTCCGAATGGAAGACCTTGATCTTCCGGCCTTCCTGAGTTTGCACCTCGGCGTCGAGCGCTCTGTACGCCGGAAATGCCTGACTCTTCTCCTTTTCAGGTACAGTCTTAGTCCAGCGTGTCGCGTCGTCCGTAAACATGACGCAGTACTTATTCCCCCCAAGGGACGTGCACCCTGCTGCCCAGGTGTCGGAGTGAAAGTACTCACCGTAGCGTTTGGCGAGCTCGCTCGAGCGCTCCTTCGGTATGGGCACGCGCGTAATCTTGGCCTGGACGCAAGCCTCGCAGGTCTCCGCAGCGGGGCCTCCTATGAGCCTCACGCCAAGGACTCTGCCCTCCTGTATCATCTTCCTCCCAGCGACGGGGGAGATGTGCCCCATACAGCGGTGAAACTCAAGTTCTGACATTTCTGCTACAGGGCCCCGTTCAACGACGGCAGCAGCAGCAACAGCAGCAGCAGCAGCAGCAGCAGCAGCAGGTTCGGGGTGGCGTACTTGATAGAGTCCGTTCGTCGTGTGGATCCTGGCGATCGTCTCTCCGGAGTTGCGCTGATACAGGCGGCATTCACCTTGCTCGAAAACGGCGGAGTATCCCGCTTTATCGGCCTGTGGGATTGATACGAGCGAAAACGCGATGTCTGGCGCATGCAAGACTCGCTCGAGCGTCACGACGGTGCTGGTGTCACCATTCGGCAGCTTCTTGCGGACTTGTCCTTCGCCTATGGCCAAAAAGATACGTCCGTCTGCAGCTGTGATTGGACGTGGGGGCTGAAGCTTGTGATAGGAGACAAACTCGTCTCGATATGGCGATATATGGCGGGTCGCACCGCTGTCGTAGATGTCCACTCTTTCTCCACTCGCAGTGGCGGAGATTAAGGCTGACTCGTCGACAGTGATCGCGAAGGCATGCTCGCTCGGTTCAGTGGCGGCGTTTGCGGATGCACCGCCTCCTCCACGTCGGTCGCCCTTCGGCATCTGGTCCTTGGGTCCTTGGCCTTCCTTCCCCCCGCCCTTTCGCCAGCAGTCCGCTTTGACGTGTCCCTTACGGTGACAGTTGAAGCATTCGACATCCTTCCGGGTCTTTCCAGGCTTTGCACCTTGGCGGGCGGCAAGTGCGGTGTCGGAGGGTGGCGACTGGGCGGTGCGCCGGTCGTACTCCTCAGCGATTGATTGGACAATGTCGAGCGGCGTGAGAGGGTTTCGAGCGAGACGTGCTGCGGTCGAGAGTGACGTGAGGAGGTAGCCATAGGACTCCGGCAGCGACTGGAAGATCGCGGCCGAAAACTCCTGATCTGGGAACTGGGCGCCCATGGACGCAAGCTGCTCTCGGAGGTTCCAGAGCGTATCGAGATGATCGCGCACGTTCGCTCCCTCCGGGCATCGGGTATTCAGAAGGCGAGTACGGATGACATTTGCATACATCTCGGATTTGCCTTCGTACTCATTGACGATTGCGGCCCAGACACTGGCGGCATCGGGCAGGTATTTGACCTTCAGCAACATAGTGTCACTGATCGTACTGTAGATCTGCTGGCGGGCGGCAAACTCGCGCTGGTCGTACTCGTCGGCCTTCGTCTCAGCTTCCTCGACCTTCTTAAGGTACTCCTCGTCGGACAGGTTCGAGTACGGATCCCCCGGCTGCGTGGGCGTAGTTGCCGATGCACCTGAGCCAGTGGGACTAGCACCCTGTGCCTGGGCTCCGGCCGCGGTGCTTGGAACGGTAGCGGCTGGGACAGCAGTGGATGCGGAAGCTAGGGGTGTAGCCGGCCTGGGAGGTCTGGGCCAGACAGGAGGGGCAGGTGGACGACGAGCCGTACCGAGCAGATGGCGCATCAACCCTCGAGTGCCTAACACCGTGAGTATCCGCTCCTTGTACGTAATCCAGTTCGATCCATCGGCGGCGAGCTTCGGGACTGAGTACAGGTTCGCAGTGTTGGCGGAGGACAGGTTGAGCGACATCGTAACAGGGCTCATAACCTATAAGGTTTCGAGCCGCCCGGCGAGCTGTAATATAAACGAATGTAATTGCTCAGCGTTCGGGGTACGAACGGTGTAAGTAGAATATCGTAGCAGACCTGTAATATAAACGAATGTAATTGCTACGTAATGTAAGTGAATAGGACGTGCGGTATAGTACGGAGAATGGGCTCACCTCAGCGTTCGGGGTACGAACGGTGAGGTGGATGGACGGGAGGTCTCGCGTATATGAGCAATGTCGTAAGGTACTATCGGACGTGTGTTGCAACAATCAAAAGGTACAGGAACCACAAATAAGTACAAAAAGGGAAATACCGACGTCAGGAGGGCGCGTGCGCTTTGACCGGTGCCGGGAAATACAACATTACTTACGTTCGAACTACGATACACTTTGCAGCTGTGCTTTGGTCTGCGGGGCATGGCGTCCCCGAGCTCAGCTCGTACTCTTTCGCCGGGTCGCACTGACTGAGGATGCGGCATCGTTGCACAATTTTGCTGCTTTGCTACGTCAAGCACCACACCTGGCTGACTACGTCCGCGATCTAGGTTTGTTCGGGCACACGCACCATACGCCGCAGAGCCTGGTCGCACTCTTTCCGTCGGTCCTCCACGGAAGACCGCCCAACCTGCGGAGCACACACGCTGCACGCCAGCAAGCCCCCCACGGTTATTCGGACACACAATTCCCCGACGACTTTGGTCCAACGACGAGCGGTTTCCCGTGTTTGCCTCTGCACCAACATTTTCCATCCTTGCTGGCGACCTTCGTCAACGCCACGGGACTGCACTTGACAAACGTATCGTTTCCTTCCTTCGGAGACCTTGGTCGCCTCCTCTGTCGCTTCGTGAACCTACGAGTGCTGCGTTGCCATGATGTTCGCTGGAGCGTCGTCGGTAGGACTCCGATGTGCATGCTCAGGCTTTCCTCCTCTGGTCATTCTCAGTTCCTGCCTAAGCTAGAGGACCTGAAGGTTCGAGGAGACAGCATAGTCAGGATAATATGCCAATTGACGGACCCACTCTTGTGCGTTTCTTGTAGGTAGCGAAGATGGGTCCACACGGGCTGGATCGGTTACTAGCGGCCATAGGTCCTTCCCTGACTCATTTAGGAGTCGACCTACCTTGCAATGAAACCTCAGATGTCGCAGGAGACAGTAGTGAGTACTTGAAGTTTTGGAGGATGAGGGAGTCCTTAGTGTGGCTGAATAACTGCGTTACGATAGCACATATGATCCCTCTAGGCCGGTTCCCGAACCTCTCTTGCCTGGATATCTATCTGTGGAAGATTATGGACGGTCGTTCAACCGGAATACAGCCTTTCCAAGCTATGTTGGCTTCATGGGCCTCTGCGATACCTCGCCGAAAGCTCAGGTTCGCTCCAATGGACCAGTCTCAGTTCACTCGAGAGGAGTATTCGGCACTCCTCACCACGATCGGCTACTTGGCCGAACAGTCCGTATATACTGGCAAGTCGGACGCCAATCCCCTGATGGCCAGGGCTCGGATTCCAGACGTGACGTTCACCATCGTGCTTCGAGATGATATCGAGCGATACGGTTGTTGGAGAAGGGAGACCGCGTATGCACAGGCTGAACCGAGTCCGTGTTGACTGTGATCAAGGTAAGCGTCATTGTCGAGTTGGTAACACATTGGACGTGTATCTCGTGGGACGTTCAAGGATAGCTTCGCAAGTTGTCTGATCAACACTAATTCCGCAGCTGTTCTCCTGAGCGATTTATGGAAGGCCTGGGAAGACGACAACCGTGAGGACGGGGAGATGGGAGTCAGACCACCTTCAAGTTCCTCCATTATATGACATCACCAGACCGATAATTTGCAACGTGAGCGGTGGTTCGTAGCACGAAGACGTCTACTCCAAATAACTTCTTGGAAATGATCACCCGCAGCAATCAAGTCGAACTCTTGCCATGATACTGCCATGATACGCTAAACTGCCAAATGGTTGTTGGAGTCAGCAGTTGACACAGAGACATGAACGGCGCGATTAATACGTATGAGGTGCCAGCCAGGGCTATAACGAAGATTTCCCAAATATGCCAAGTTCAAGACATGACCCAACTTGCCCATGTGCTGTATATACATTGAATATCGACCCTCAAGGCCTCATTCGAGCGATCGAGCGTCTAATTAGGGGAAGACATCGGCTTCGGCCGAGGAACTGTACAGCACCAAACGAGCGCCTGCCCTCAGAGAAACCTTGTGCTAGGGTAGTCTACCGATTCAGTAGCCCCAGCAACTTCAGCAAGTCCTCAAGCAAAATGTCGAAACGCGGTAAGCATGAAACGATCTGGACTGCTCACTGACAAGATACTGATCACGACCACTCGCTTGATACAGGTTCGTATCCATCGTTTGGCGGTTTCGCATAATCTGAGTCCTGACCTTGCCGTTTGCTCTCCAATCTTCTACGACGATACGCACGATCAACAGGCGCAGGTGCCTCTGGCAACAAGTTCCGGATGACCTTGGGTCTCCCCACCGGTGCCGTGCTCAACTGCGCGGACAACAGCGGCGCCAAGTCGCTCTTCGTTATCGAAGCGTTCGGCACCGGCTCACACCTCAACCGGCTCCCCGACGCTGGTGTCGGTGACATGGTCGTCGCGTCCGTGAAGAAGGGAAAGCCTGAGCTCAGGAAGAAGAGTGAGTGTTTCCCAAATGCAGGTTGCGAGTTAGGGATGGATTGGAGGGTGCTGAGCGGAAGTGTGATCGGGACGTTGGTGGACCATAGCTCGCATCTGCAGCTTGAGATGCGACTGAACGTGCATGCTGACGTTATCCTTCAGCTATGCCCGCTGTCGTCGTTCGCCAAAGGAAGGCATGGCGCCGGCGAGACGGTGTTTTCCTCTACTTCGAGGTACGTTCTTCAGTAGAACAAGTTTAGAACGACTGACTTGAAGTCATTCTCTCTTAGGATAACGCTGGTGTTATCGTCAACCCCAAGGGTGAGATGAAGGGCTCTGCTATCACTGGCCCCGTCGCAAAAGAATGCGTGAGTGGATATCTCGACCTGGCGTGAAAAGCAATTTTGACGATCCTTCCTCTAGGCGGACCTCTGGCCGCGTATCGCTTCTAACGCAGGTACTGTCGTATGAGACCGTTCTACTATCGCTGCATGTTTGTACTGTTTATGGTTATGACGCAACCATGCTCTTTCTGCATCTGAACGAATGTGTAAATTTGTTCGCATAAGTCTATGAACTTAGGAAAGATAACTACATCTATACAAGACCGACTCGCCTGCTCATTCATGGTGAAGTCTAGGAGTCTGAACAGGCTGCTGAGGCCACGGACGAGGCAACTAAGGAGGAAGTCAAGGACAAGTTTCCTGACATGGGGCCATACCTGACCCTCGGCGCTCGACAGGTCGAGCGCCGAGAGCCATGGCATGCTGCTGACTGGCCTTCAGCTTTGGCCATTGTTCGAATCATCGAGGACATTGGGAAATCCAGTACCCCAAAGCCTTCAAGGGCCCGAGGCCCGGGCTCAACGTCAACGCGAAGCAGGGCAAGAAAGTATATATTCGTTCTCTCATGTGATGTGAAGACGCTAACTTTCGCCACACAAGCTACGACCACGATTTCCTGCCTCAGTGCATGGCTGTCTGTAAGGAGTAGCCTGACTCCCTCCCCCTCCTCACGCGATCGGGCTCGAGTCGGTCATCCAGAGCTTCGCTCTAATACGCGGTGGCTCGCACGGCCTCTACCATCACGCCTCCATCCTCCCGCCATGCTTCCGTCGGGCTCTGTATATCTATCTGGGTTCAACCAGCTTTCCGTCAATCTCTTCGCCATGGGCCAATTGTCTACCCTTCTGCAGAAGCTGTCGAGCGAGGAGCGCTTCGCCCCATCCAACCGCTCAGCGTCAATGTTCAGCGGTCCGGTCGGAATGCGTTCAGGACGTCCCTCTCTGATAGTTGGCTCGTCGACACAAGACGGTTCCTGGCACTCGAGCAGCGGTCTTATCCGGAGTCAACGCGGCGGCAAGCCTGGCAAGGAGTGATCCTGTCCGGCCAGGGCAACGCCTTCGGGTTGTCGTCTTCGGTCGCTGGTCAGCAGGTCCTCGAGCCTGTTGCGCCTGCTGGACGCCCACAGTGCTTCCCCCCATACGCCTCCTCGTCCATGGGCAATACGCTGACAATTGTCGGATACGGTACGCAGCAACGTCCTTAGGTGAGAACTACTAGTCTACTTTATCACTCGCTCAGACTCGAACAAGGCGGCCGTAGCTCACAACTCGCAATACTGAAGCTGGGAGACGAGGACTTGAGGTCAGCCCGGAACGCCGTAGCTTACAATATCAGTGACGTTCTGTGACCAGCTTAGAACCAGATCGCTTTGTGCAAGCTAGTGGCCAAGCGTTCAAGCCCCCCCCCCCGCCTTGATAGTACCTCTGCTCCGAACACCTCCGGATTATCGGCGCAAGCACCCCAAAGCGATGCACAACACACGGCTACCCAATCAGGTAGGCGGCCTAACTATTCGCAGCCGCGGCCTCCCCCCTGTATATAAGAAGAGAGAGAAGAGGTCAACAGTTCTTCATAGCCCCATGTCGATCCCGCGTTTCCCCAACCGTCAAGGTGTGCACGTTTTTTGCCTCTCTCAGCAGTCAGAAACCAGACTCACAACGGTCCAGCGACCCAGATGAGGCCCCACCAGTGGCGTAGCGCCCCTGTTGTAGGCATCCGATCCCTCCCGCCCGAGCTGATGTTGCACATATTCCAAGACGTCCTAGGGCCTACGACGTTCGGCAACATAGATCTGGAATACGAGGACAGGGGTAGTCTCACGCAGTGGTTGCCCCTGAGACGCGTTTGCAGGCAGTGGCGCGAGCTCACAGACAAACATTGCCCAGCTCTCTGGCAGACGATCGACATCACTCGCAAACGAGAGTGGGTGGAACTCTGTCTTTCCAACTCCAAGGGGATGGGCCTGCACCTTCAGTTCCACGCTGAATATTTTGAATACGGGCAGGGGGACTACATTTTGATACGCGGCTTTGGTGGCCAACCCAGGTTCACTCCCGGACATGAGGTATCTGTCGTACTTCCGCTCAACCACGCACAACGCATCCAGAGCGTCTGGGTATTCGGAGAGAAGGCCGTCGCGCAGCTCAGTAAACTACGCGATCTATTCAAACTGCCTCTGCCCCGTTTAGAAGAGCTGCGCGTCACTATGGGAGCTCAGAGCATCCAAAACAAACACGTTCTCACCGAATTTCTCAATATCGACTCGAGGCGCCTCCCTGCCCTCCGCACGCTCGTCCTTGATGGCATATATCTCCCATGGAGCTCCAGCATTCTGCGTAATCTACGCGCTCTCAAGCTCGTCTATGCGTCGACCAACAACCACCGGTACCGCATGACGCTCCACCAGTTCCTTAATGCGCTAGGCGCGTGCCAGGCCCTCCAGTACCTTTCTCTCTACATGTCCACTCCCATGGACGGCTGGCGCTGGGACACCACCTCAAGCCCCGGGGATACTATCGCTTAACCGAACTTGCGTTTCGTAGACATCACATTTCTAGGATCCGACGGAGATGATGACCACGAGGAGCTTATGAACGATATGTTCCCTATTCTCGCACACGTCCGGTTTCCTGAGCACTGCTACATTAAACTGGGAAGCGAGTCCGAACAACCGTACCGGTACATCCAGCTCGTCCCAAACGACGCACAGTGTTTCCCCATCCTCAGGAGCGCAACTGAGGCAGTCTGGGAGGGGCGTGCTCGCTTCAGGTGCCGGACTGGCCCGCCGTACGGAGGCTCAACTCGGGGAGAGCTCGTCGTCGACGTCGACAGCACCTATTTGTGGGAGTACCCTCTCCTAACCTACCGCAACGGACGTCAGGGTGTCCACCCAGACGCGTACAGGTTGTCCACGAACCCTGAGGGCGCGCTCGCGGCCTTCTGCTCCTATCTCAGCCGTGCGCGCTTGACCAAGCTCACGATGCAGTACAGCGAACTCATCAGTGTAGACGCATATCTGTCTGCGTTCCGCGTGTTCCCTCATCTTGAAGAGCTGGTGCTCGACTATCGCCAGCAGCAGCGGGCATTCTCTCAGGAAGAGATTCGCAGGGTCCTCCACGCCCTGACCGAGCAGATAGGACTCTCACCAGACGCGCCGGCGACGCGAACCGTGGAAGTCCCTCTCCCAAATCTGCGCATTCTGCGCTTCAGGGATGTGTTCTGGTACAACGAGCTGCCCAACCATGTTCAGCAGTGTCAGTGGGCTCGTCAAAGTCGTGGTGCAGCTCCGCTGCAGGTTGACTTTGGCCGTCCTCGCATGTAGGAATTGTTAACGTCTAGAAGTGACTAAAGGGGCGGCACAGGCACGAATGGTAGATGCATATAGGCTAGAGTAATACACGATGTTTCGCCATGCTAGATGCACTTTGGGCGCGATCGAGTAGAGCTATCCAGAGCAAGTAATCACTGCAATCACCACGTTCCACGAGGCTATCAGGACCGCATACGAACGTTGCGAAGATGTCATGGCCTCCCATGTAGAATGGCGCCTCGCAGTGGTCCCATCTGCAAGGTGATGTTAGCTCCGATCGATAATTCCAATCCGGCACGTAAAAGTGCACTGTAGTCCTGGTTCGCGCATTCATCACTTTAGGTACATGACATCGGCGGCGGGAACAGTGATAAAGCACCTTTGGGTCCAATATCCGACGTCGTGCGTTGGAAGGGTCGGAGAGCACGTTGCAAATCTTCAGTCTGTCGCCCTTGTCCCTTTCCGATTCTGTATACAGCAGGATGTCGTCCCCAGATGTGTTGCTGAAAGCGGCAGCCAATGGTGATGGGAGTGAATGTGGGCTCATGTATAAATCTCTGCGTACAAATTGATTAGATTGAGTTGAGGCGATGTTGAAGTGATCGACAGAAATGGCGCGGATAAGCTGCCAAATTGGAGTAATACCGATCCCGCCTGCCAGGAGGTCAATCATCACAACGTTATGAGCATCGTGATGGCAGTACACGAAGGTGAGCGAACCTTGCCGAAACAAATTTTTTGGCCGCGAATGTCGAATGCTCTTGCCACCGTCTACGCTCAGCTCTACACGCTCGATGCGCCCTCCGCCGCCGTTGTATGCTAGTCCTCTGATGGTGTACTTGCCATTCCGGACCTTGTTCATCAACTCAAGACGTTCTTCGTGATTGGTTCGCAAAAGGCGGACTGCAAAGTCTGGGAGAAGGACGTTCTGGTCTGGAACAACAACCGAGCATCCTGCCAATCGCTCACTTATTCACAACATGTACTTCCGTCCCGGAAGAATGCCTGTGCCACAGGGTCGCTCGTTGAAGTGATGAAGGAAGGGACAACCTTGTTATCATAAAGGTCTGGGGAGTTTGAAGTCACGAGAACATATCGAAAGACGAGATACATACGATAGTAACCGTCATTTGGATTCGCGGTAATCCAGATCCATATCCATGTCTATGATTATTGCGTTTAAGATGGACTTCACGCAGCACCGATCCATTCGGACCTTCTTGAGCCATTTGACTTGGCGACCACCCACATATCCCTGAGGAGTGTCATAGTGAAGTCGATGAGTTTCGAAAGGCTCTTATAGGAATGATGGTACGTAGCGGCTACATTATCTCGCTCAGACTTCTCGCTCTGACAAGAATGTCTGCAAGTCCAAGCGACCACGTACATATCAGTGATTAAGATGAAGTACCCGCCCGTTCATGCCGAACACGAGTAAGACATCGCTGATTGCATCCAAAGGCGTGCTCAAGTCAATACGTGTCACTGCCCTAGTGTTTCTCAAGCTGTTGTTTACATTAGTGATGGTTCAATCTTTCACTCAACTGACGTGCAGAGATATTCTATTTATCTGCCATGGCTCCTCCTGTATCTAATGATGGTGAATTGCGCCAGTCCCTGATGGAGGCGAGGACAAAAACACTGGTCTCCTAACAGACTCTCTGTCGGGGAGTCGAACCCCGCTTTCGCGCGGTCAGCTCGAAGTGACAGGCGCGTGTACTAACCGATATACTAACAGAGATTCACACAAATTACATGACGACTAGGTTATATACTTTCCCATTCCCTCCGACAATCTGTTGATTACTTCGCGTCTACAAATTTACATACAACCTGCGAATTCTCGTTACCCCGCAGAATGTGTTGGCTTTGACTTCACGATTTTGACCCCTGCGAGACCAGACTTTTTGTTCAGATTGATCTTAGGGTTTGTCGACGCAGACGGTGAAGGCAGGGGCGCCTTTTCTGACAACCTCTTCAGAGACTGAGCAGGAGGAGTGATGGGTAAAGAAGGCAAAGGGAGGGCGGGCATCCGGGTTTTGAACTTGGCGCCGCTTTGGCGAACCCCCATCGCCGAGGATGTTGCAGATGTTTGTCGTGGACCGCCGCTCTCCAGGGCGGCTGTGGCAGCGATGGGCTTCGGCGGAAGCGAGGGGTGTGCGGGCAAGGACGACGACGCCGAGGCTGACGTGCCTCCGGTGCCCCTCGGCGCAGCGGAGGCGCCTTCTAGCTGCCGCAATTTCGCTTCCATGCGCGCGATCTTAGCATCCATCCTGTCGGGAGCGTCAATAAGACAGACAGACAGCGAGACGCTGTGCATACGAATGTGCACACGCATCGTACATCGGGCAAGGTGAGGGCGCATCTGAAGTGAGGTCGGACTTACGCATCGGATCGCCCTCTGCCAGCACTCTTCAGCAGACTGAGCGTGGTCGGCTTCCCGACCTCGCTGATCGCTCTCCGATTCTTCGCCCCAGCGCCTAGCGCGCCCGAGGCCGCATCGAGGGGTGCCTGGTTCGCATATGTGACGACGAGCTTGCGGCCGCGGAGAAGTTTGTCGTTCGCATGCGTGAGCGCCTTCTCGGCGTCCTGTTTGTGAAACAGAAAACAGCGGTTCGTTGAGCGTGCGTTCACAGTCAGCGGCTCAGCGAGACCGGAAGAGAGACCATCGCGACCCCCGGGTCGGACTGCACATGGTCGTGGGGTGGTGGTGTGCGCCAGACCATGCCGTCGTGTGTGCGTGCAGGAAGAAACCCGGGGTGAGCGCGCGGACTGGAAGATAGAGAGGAAAAGGACGTACGTCTTTGTTGGAGTACTGCACGAACGCATAGCCTCTCGGTTTGCCCTTGAGCGGACCAGACTTGTGGAAGAGGTAGTCGAGCTTGGAGATCTTGCCAAACTTTGAAAAGGCTTGAAGGAGCGTGTATCTAGCAGGAGGGTAGGTGATAAGAGGCAGTCACGGACAAACGGAAACCAATACAGCGCTCAAGCGAACACACTCACTCGTCAACACTTGGATGCAGATTCCCGACATACAGGCGATCCTTCAGCAGAGGCCGCGCCTCTGTAGCAGACGACGACGATGACGCTACTGGCACAACCGGTTCGGCCGCCGCAGGGTAGGATAGATGATCCTCCAGAACGGTGGAAGCGGAAGCTGTGTTCGGTGGTGTTCTCTCCGGGGAGACCACAGACGGTGAGCGACCTTGAGGTGTGGTAGACATGGGACACACAGGGCGGTGGAGGACGATAGACGATGACAGAGTCGGCGATGCGGGGAGAAGGTTCAGTTGCGCGTCCAACCCCGCTTCCGATGCGCACTGAGGCGCCTACTCAACGCTCCAGGAGGGCGCCCATCAATTTAATTCCTTTTGTCGGAGCGGACGTCTCTCATCCGGATGCGTCATGCGCCTCCAGCCCACGTAGCCGACCACTGCGAGCACCCACGGTCTTGTTGATACATCTCGTGTGGGCGTCGTTCGCGTCTGTCGACGGAAGTCGGCGAAAAGGAGAACCGCAGTTGTACAATTCGTTACGACTCGATGATAGGACATCAATCTGGGACTGGCAAGCTTGGGAGTGCTTGGCTGTTCGGCCTCGAGCTGCGTCTTTCAACAAAATCAAAAAGTTTCTGAGAATGCCTGTTATGGCGGTCCGGCTAGTCTAGCACATGGCGCTGTACATGCAGATCGGCTGTGTTCTAGCCTCTTCCGTTTGCAAGACCTTGGGCTTACACTGCGTTAAGCTATGGTTTTTGGGGTACACCGTCGTGAATGCCGCGGACCGACGTAAGTGATCCGCCAAGCTGGATCTACCTGTAATCCTCGGTAGCGACGATAGATTAATGTATCGGAGTACCTGTTAATGTTCTTGCGGCCCCTACATGCCTCTAGATTAGGTAAGACCTCCGTCCCTCGTCTCAATCTGATGTCACGAAAGGAGCTCACAAGGCCAAGTGTAGGTCCTCGAGGCAGCTAGCTCAGAGCAATGAACCAAGATCGAAGCCGGCCGGAAGGATCATGACGAGAGCATCCTCTGATATACCCTCCATCTCGCTGCAGAGAGCATGCCTTGAGGCAAGTATTCTCACTGGCGTGTATCACTTCGCCTTCCTGAGACAGAAGACGCAGTAGCTGCGTGCGTCGAACCTTAAGCCAGGCCCGGGCTGCCATGCTAGCCATTCATGGCATTCCGCAATTGCACCATTGTCGGAAACTGACTCGGATGTGCCACCCAGATGCGATCTTATGAATGAGAGACGAGAGGCTTCTCAACCACCACATGTACGATGCCCCCTCCCGGCCGTCGGCGGGTGCGAAGGAATCTCCAGGATAGGCAAGACGATACAATGCGAACGCGGCTGATACCATCGCAAGCTCGTGCGGTTGATTCTCCGCTCACCAGTCGGTGCATGTACGTTGCTCGCATTCCTTCGAAATAGACGTAGAAGTCGTAAACAGCAACGCGTTTTTGTCCGCTCGACATCGGATCCTGGCAAGGGCAATGGGCAACGAAGGCACGTCTGCGGTCCTGTGACATGGCTCAACTCAATACTTTGGTTTTCGCTCGATATTCGGACACACGAAGCGATTCGAATTCTCATTGCACCTACAAAGCCTGCCGTATGCCTTGACGTGTCTTGACATATCGGGCGGCATCGGTCTCCGCTCGTCGTCGGCTGCGGTAGTACTCTTTCCGATGGTGTCGACAAGTACTCCTCTGAGCTCCAAGCGAGGCGCAAGGCACACGCAGCGGTACACGCCGCACGTAACTTGGAGCGCTAACTTGTGCCACCCTAGGACCATGGGACGCACGAGTAGAGACTACAACGAGGTTTGCAAACCTCTGGGATATCGGGCCAGGGAGGTATCAAACCTCCCAACCCACGCGGTCTTAGTGATACGCGTCGGTTAGAGTTTCGGTTAGGGTTCGGTTAGGGTTCGGGTTTGGGTTCGGTTCGGGTTTGGGCTTGGGTTTGGGTTAGGCTTTGCTCACAACTCCTCCTCCCCCAAGAGGGGAGGCCGTCTGTATTTATCGCGCGAACGAGGCTTTAGAGTGCCCGCCTGAGTGCTCCCGGCTCGGGGGACCCCCCGAGCGCAGCGAGGGAGGGGAGGGAGCACGAATGGCGGGTCCTCCTCGCGCAAACCCTAAAATCTCGCATCAAGCGCCACAATACCAATTGGGCACTTTGATCATCAAAAATTGCGCGCTGATGCGCCACGGTAGCGCCAGCGTCGGTGGTCTTCCATGTCGCGCGTCCCCCACCCTCCTCTCCCGCCACGCCTGCACAACACTCTGCATCTGTTGGACAAATGCTGCCTCGTCAATTACTGAGACCTCCTGAGAGGGAGTATGTTTTTTATTCAAGTTCCTTGACGTTGCCTCGAGTACGTACACCGTTCTAGCTATCAAGATCTGATGCGCCCGTATTGATGTCCCAGGCTGACAGCCAATCATATGCGTGACTGGGAGGTCTCATACCTCCCTGGCCCGATATCCCAGAGGTTTACATACCTCGTTGTAGGCTACTCCGCACGATGCATCGTGCAAACGTTATGTAGCAGTCGACAATGCGCGGAGCGCCGAACATAAGGACCTGGTACTAGGACCGCGACCAAGTGTAGCGTACTGTGAATCCCGAATACGCCGCTAGGGATCATCGGACCCATTCCGGAAGACGAGGCGTACCGTGTGCCCGCGAGAAGCCCCAGAGACCTTGACCTTGTGCGCATTGCAGCGGCCATCTGCGGAGAATATTCCCCACTCGACCACGTCCCAGAGACGCTCGGTGTGCCGAGAGCACCGTAGGCGGGAAGCGCTTACTCCGGCTCGTCTCAGAGCGGTGGGCGCGGGTGAGAGAACGGCGACAGCTTGTAGGGCGACATTGACGAAACGGGTGGTGCGCAACTCACATGCTGGCCGCTCATACTCACTGTGTGGTTTATGCTTCTCGGGCGATGCCATGGCACCATGTAATTCGCGGCGAGCTGTGCGATCGAACAAGAACACAAGGAAGTCGAAGTTGCTCAGTGGGCGCTGTCCGAGATGGGCGGGGGAAAGGATGGCCAGAAGCACGAAGTCGGAGCCAATAGTTCACAAGCGCAGATACAAGTACACAGATGCGACAAAAGCTTTGTACGGAAGCGAAATGTGGGATGATCGGAGCGAGGGTATCAGTGCGATTGAGATGGGCGGGCGCTAGGGTGAGAACGGAAAACAAAACGAAGAGCGAAAACGGGAAGAGAGACACAAAGATGTAGCAGTGACTACAAGACAGGCGAGACTAGAGCACAACAGGTAAGTGCACTTAGACGGACGATGAGACTCACAGTGTGAGACACGAAGAGATGAACACGAGAACGCAGGAGAGAGAGACAGCCACAGCTCAAGGCGGGAGACACCGAGCGCGTAGCCGCCAGTTCGAGAGCGAACCCCACAAGCAAAGCCTCCAGCTCAAGACTTCGTGCGCCGCCTCCTCGGTGACAGCGGCTCCTTCGCCGCTTTCGCGACCCGCGCCCCAGCCTTCGTCTTCGCCGTCTTGGCCTTCGCCAGCCCGAGCTCGTGCTGCCGCTTCTTGCAGTCCTCCGAGCCCTGGTGGCGGATGACGGCGTCGTTGCGCGAGATGATCTTGTCGCATAGCGGGCAGTAGTCCAGCTTGCGCTCGAACGGGTACAGCTTGCACGACGACTGCTCGTGCCGCAGCACGTCGCTCTCGCGCGTAAACTCGCGGTCGCACCAGATGCACGTCGGTCTGGGTCCCGCCGCCTTGCCGGCCTTCGCTCTGCCCCTGCCTTTCTTCCTCCTGCAGCCGCCGTAGGAAGAGGACTTCTTGCGTGCCGAGCTCTTCTCGGCAGCGATCAACGGGCTAACGGCCTTGCGGCGGACTGAGCTAGTGACGGAGGAGCCCGGAGACTCAGCGCGAGTGGAGCTCGTCACGCTCCTGGTGCGTTTGGTAGGGCGATAGTTCCCGTCGTACTCGTCATCTAGCTCGTCTAGCTCGGAAGCCCCGGCCTCGTACTCGCTCCCGCTGTCGTCGGACTCGAGGATCTCGCGCTCGTTATCGTCACAGCATACCGCACTCGTGACCTTCGTAGTCAGTCGTGCGATATTCGTGCGCTTCGACCCAGATTCCCCCGAAGTGCTGGCACTCGAGACAGATGATGCAGTGCTAGGTACACTAGAGCTGCGATACCGCAATGAGCGTGAGGGGAGAGGGGCTAGAGCGCGCTTCACAGCAGGGGGGACAGGTACGATCGCCTGGGGAACTGTCTTGCCAGCACGGCGAGGATAGGGAGCAATAGCCTTCGCAGGGGAGCTAGCACGAGGAGCACGGCGGGCACGAGTCTTCTCCGAAACAACCTCCATAGTGGACTCGGACTGCTCCGTTTTGATGCGCTTGCGCTTGCTGGTGGTTTCGCCAGTCAACTCGGTGTCCGAAACGTTAGGAGATGATGCCGGAGAAGCGGAATGCACTGGGCTCGCGGCGCTTGCTTCATCATAGCACTCGACCTGAGCAGTCTCGTCGAGGTCAGCCTCGGGGATGGTCGGAAGCGCAGGGCTACTCCACGAAGATTGAGGCGAGGACAAGACGGAAGGCGCGATAGTAAGCGGAGTCGACATAGCACTGCAGTCAGACGCGCTGTCAGACGAGATAGAGGGGCTCGAGAAGTCGAAGTCAAAGCTAGTCGGGGAGTAGCAGGGGCTCAAGGAAGTCTGCGAGGCATGGCCAAGACTCATATGCGACATGCCAGTCGACACGGCAGAAGATAGGAAGGGCTGTGAGACGATGTATGAGCTCTTCTCCATCGTCTTGAAGGAGCATATACCAACTCACCGAGTCAACAAGCATGGGGGACCCTGAAGAGAGAGAGTCAAACAGGTTAGTCCTGCTGATGGGGTAAAGGCCTTCAAGGGTGTCATCAAGCCCCAAGGGCTGGAGAGCTAGGCGCTGCGCCTCGACGTAGGCTGCCTCTTCCGACATCTTGTCGACCGGAGTCGCAGACTCGTAGCCATGAATGAAGTCGTCGAATGGGATGTGATCGTTGTCAGACCCCCCAAGGCCTTCGCCGTAATCGGCACTAGGCTCGACGATGCGCACTAGATCGAGTCTACCTAAAGACACGCTGAGCTCCTTAAGCACCTGGTGAAGGGAGGCGAGTGCGGGCTGCAACTCGTTCGCCCATACGGCGAGGGTAGCATCTTCCCTCTGCGTGTACAATCAGAGGCCCGAGATGGTAGATGAGGGAGCGGCATCCACTCACAATGAAGGCAGCCTTATGGTGCTTAACGAGGTTGACAATCTCCGCCAAATTCTCGACGATGAAGAGCCCACTCTTCGTGTGCAAGACGGGAGAGCCCTGCTGTAATGTTCTGAGGGCGCGCAAGCAATCAGTGGCTGTTACTTTCGCATCAAGCGAGAGGAACCTACACCTCGGTGATGATAGACGGGACCAAGGACGTCTGGAGCTTGATGACCACGTTGGGAACGAACGCTGCCACAGTTGACGTAAACAGACTGCGAGGACCCGAACGGTGGATCTCAACGAAGCTGTGGGAATCGGTACGAAGATAGACGGTGTGGTCCCCATCACAGAGACGAGACAAATCTCTGAACACGCCTTGGAGAGCTTGGGCGGACGCGTTCATGGCAAGGGCGGGCGAGGAGCAGTGGAAATGAAGAGGGACCGAAGAACAGAATGCGTTTAAATCATCTTCGGTCTGTGGGTCCATCCCGCCCATGAGACGCCCATGGGAAGCCTTGAGGTGACCACGCTTTCGATACTTTCGTCAGATACTTCCAGGTCCGGTCACGAATGTATCGGACCGGGAGATGGACACGAAAGATGAGATCGGCAGATCGAGCAGCGACAGGGACAAAAAGGGCTTGCGTGGCAGATACAATAGCGCCTGGGGCCCAAAGCAACAAGGCAAACCTGTATGAGGAATTGTCGGATGTTCAACTGGTTGACTCGAGATTTGCTAAGCTGCAGCGTGCTCACCTGTCCATACCACTATGGCAAGAGGCACTCTGCAGTGATGCACGCGTATAATCACTGCACACAGCGTGTCGGCGAAGACAGACTGTTCAATGCTATGTTCTTCGGTCAAACTTGGACATATTTGCACTTGGGCTGCAGTGCTCGAATGCGGCACGGATAGGACTGCATCCGCGACACATGATAGCGTCGTATGACATTACGAAGGCCGCAAATCAGAACGAGAGAAGAGAGGCGTGCGTGAGGACGAGCGGAAGCGAGTCCAGAACCACCCTCGTTCGAGCCTGCGGGGCGGAGGCGCAAAGACCGAGAACAAGGAGCAGTTGCAAGCGAGAGCAAGCGCTGGGGCAGCTTATGGGATCGTGGGAGATGCGCGGGAGAGATCCAGATCAAGGGTCTGTTCCGAGCTCTTTCCCACGATCCAGTCGGCGCCTGGCATCATCTGCTCACTCCGATCACTCCAGATGGTTATCTGTCCGCCGACCCGCCCCACCGCGACCAGAGCACACCCAACCGCCTCATGCCTCAACGTGCCTACCACGTTCTGCATTTCATGGGGGACAGACCGGAGAGATGGCTTGAGCATCATTCCTGGGTTGCATTTTGGAGCGGAGCCTTGGGATGCGCAATTTTACTTGCCAGCACATCTTCATCGTCGCGTCGCTCTCATACATGCGTCCATGCGAATAGAAGAACGTGTTTCCCAATCCTCCGGCTCTCGGACATTTCGAGGTCATGGAATTCCCGTCGCCTTTGCTACGCGACCTTTGTCTTCGCTGGCTGCTACACTAAACTAGGTGAGTAACAGAGTCGGCCCCCCAAGAGATACCGAATGATGCTCCTCGCTTGTGCCTTACAGCCTCAAATACAATAATGGCCGTCATTGCAAGGGTAGACGGGACGGATTGGCTCATCCGGTCGCCCAGAGCCTTCCCACGGGGGACCCACAAACGCATACACAGTCAGAATTACTAGTTATGGAAGGTTTGGACTCCAGGCCGACGGGCGAGCCGGGGTACCGGCCGGCTTTCCATACAGGCCCGATTCCTCACAGGCGTCCAGCGTGATACTCACCGCGCTCATTGGCTACTCCTACTGCAGGCCTGCGACTAAAACCGCTCCGTCCTGCTGGATACAGCCTCCAGTCATGGCAGTGAACCATGACTTGACAAGCTTCTGAGCAGTCAGGGAGATCCGCTGTTCATCATCCTCGGGGCGATGCAGACAGCTCTCCGTTCCTCCTGAACACAGAACGCGGCCTCTTCTTTCCCGGCGGACCTGCCCAAATACGCCATTCCATCATGGCTATCATTGGCGCTTCGCATCCGCCCCGTTCATGACTTTCATCAGGCCTGACGCTCCAAGCTGTGCGCCTCTGCTAGAATTCCCCCGCCTACTCTGCCATTGGGCTGTCTCGCAACGCCAGGTACGTCAAGGGCGTTTGACTGTGCTAGCCGATGCCCCGTTTCAGCTTGTGCCACCCATCACGCCAGCTCGGCTCCATGTCCGTGTCTCGTCCGCGGTATTAAGAACTGACCAGACCAGCTTGTAGGTGCTCGTTGGTCTTGTCGATATCAAGACCTCTTTTTATGGACCGTTGCTAGGCACAAACGGATTTACCAATAACGGAATATACTCCTGTCTCATTTCATCCCATCTTATGCTTAAGCGATGCTCTCGTTTGGGCGCAGACGACAGGTGCGCATAGTTCGAACCCTTAAGCGGCCTTGATGTTGCTTATCACACTGGAAATCAATCTATGACAGATATCATAGATCGTCTTACTCATCGTGAAGTTCAAGAAGACTTTCAACCGCCGAACGGTCGGCGTTCGAAAAAATTGCGCAGGGCGAACCATGTCTTTCACTGAACCATGCTTCACCTGCTTGTTTTACGGATCCTCTCCACCTCTGCCGTCCGCTAAAGTAAATCCCAGGGCTGTCCATTCTCAGACGCCTCCAATAATAACGCTCGCATTCCTGCCATCGAGACACTGTATCGCCTTGCGATGTGTCTACTGGTTCTTCTTGTGTTCGCTCAGTCGTCCGCGGCTCTGGGCTAGGGACTTCAGGGTCAGACCTGCGCAGAGACCTTTCAGGAAACCCTTACGCTGATCCTCCGCGGACGGGTGCACGTTGCTCTCAACCATCTCGCGCGCACCGCCGCATGAGCGCCTATCCCGAAATGCCCACCTCCGCGCCTGGCGCCCATTGCGAGACCCCACCTAGACATTGGTGGTGGGAGCAGTCGAGGATGCGCTAGCTGCGCCTGTAATGCAGTCAAGAGATGACCGATGCGCTTTGCAGATGGAGGCGGAGATGGTGGGACCGATTTAGAATTTGACGCGTCGCCGTGCTCGAGCGCGGTGTCGAGATGTACGTGACGGCTGTGGTGAGCCTTGGGCTCGATACTTCCGCGCCCCCCGACTTCGCAGCCTAATCAACTCGGCAGCTTGGTGTTAAGATGACGACCGTAGCGCGCCCGCGGGGGCATGGAGCCATGGCGTCGAGTGCTACCTGCAAGGGTCGTCGTGGATCATCTGGAATGGAGTGTTCGATTTCGAACGTGAGATGGCGCAAGTTGCTCCTGGACCTGGTGGAGCATGATATGTAGGCGCATAGCGACTGGGGACTGGAGGCTTGAAACAACGACTGGAAGGGATGCTGCCCGACGACCGAACCGTGCTCTGCCGCTGGCGTGCACAAACATCATTTATTTCGCGGCCAGTTCCGCGCACTGGCCGCCAGACGAGAAATTCCCAGCACTCACATGATTATACGAACTTGCCAGTTGCTCTACAGTGGTGTCGAGGGGCTGCAACGACCCCGTACCAAAGTGTGGGAGCTTAATCAATCCTGCATGTATTGCAAGCGACCTACGGTCCGGTGCCCGGGAGATACCAAAACTTGCGAGCCAGTGCAATGAGGTGCAGAAGCCATCCACCTCACAATTACAGTGGTTGTGGTGGATCTGGCATCGTACCAGCATGTCGTTTCCTGACATACCATATGGTGTGTGCGACCTAGGTGAGATCCTTAGCTTCGACCTCCGCGCGCAACCACCGCCGACAGGATCGTCCCAAATATCCCGATCCACCTGTGATACATGGTCATGTCGTCTCCGCGCCGACACATCGTGAGCACCCCTCGCCTTGACTATTGTTCCGGTGAGCATCGGGGCCCCTCAGCTGCCTGAGGCATAGTGATATATCGGATAGCCGACATGAAGTACAAGGCCCTCCTGCCGTTGGGGGATAGTGTAGCCTCGTGAAAGCGTTGATGTCGCTTTTGGACAGCGCGTGCCCATATTGCGGCAGGAGATCTGTCGGCGATGAATTGTGGTCGTACCCCATGTTGAGTATGAAGACGGAGAACGCATCGCCGGGGCCGGCATCACTGCTTCTGGCTAGGCTGATGGAACTCATCCGGGTGGCGTCCTCGCTACCAGCGGAGTATGATTCCGCTCGTACCTTTGTTCGAACGCGACGTTCTGAGTGGAAGCGGCCAGCCGCGTCGACGGCAACGAGTAGCTGAATGTGCGCGTTGTAATGGAGAGAGCAAGTCTGGTATGTAATGGGACGCGACCACGGCCTCACCATTTGCGCTCGGATGTAGTACCTTCGGTCAGTCTCAGGTGT
This sequence comes from Dichomitus squalens LYAD-421 SS1, assembly GCF_000275845.1. NCBI lineage: Eukaryota > Fungi > Basidiomycota > Agaricomycetes > Polyporales > Polyporaceae > Dichomitus > Dichomitus squalens. The sequence continues at coordinate 1,389,359 of NW_006766888.1, forward strand.
GTGGAAGGCGACTACGCCCGACAGTAGTTCTACCATCTCTGCCTTCCACACGGCTACTCCAAGACAATCATCAGCTCATGTCGGCGGCGCGAGGAACTGCGAAAATGGGGATATGCACGCTCATGGTGGATGAAATTTAGGAGAAGCCAAATTGGTGCCGATGATGCACGTCATCTAGCGGATGTCCGTGCCGGATCTGAGAGACCAATGGTGAGAAAGGGTGCCCTAACACACGGAAGACTTCTCGCTGTCCGGGGATGGGACATTGCTCCGCAGACTGTTGCGAGACGGATCATTCATCTTGGGCGATACTCACCAGAACAATGGATATCGCGGCGGCCTTGCCGGACAAGGCAAGAGCAGGAAGATTGAACCTTGATATGTCCTTCGACAAGCTCGCATGCCGTTACTTACAAATGACCACAATACAGGTACCCCGCCCAGGCTTGAGAGCATGGAGTCCGCACGTTCTCCGATAGCCTCCATAGCCTTTCGAAGCACTTGGAGTACGCTAACGCGTGTCATGGCATGTGGTATTCGGATACTGCACGGACGCCACGTTCAATGTGCAAGAGCTCAACAGTCAGAATCCACTTGAGGTAAATGGTGTACGCCGTGTCGCGGTGGGTTCTCCAGCAGTCAAGCATGGCAATTCAACGCACCGAGTTACGTGATAGGCTTCGAACATCCAGCGTTGTAGCAGTGCATAGCGTGGCAGGCCGCGTGCCGGTACCACGCCTTATGTAAACTTTACGATCCTAAGCATATAGAACAGGTTGTAGACATCGAAATGGAGGCAAGCGAGCACAGGTTGTGGTTTTCGTGGCTGTCCAGAGTTGAGCGGAAATTTCAGGAAAGTAGATACGAATTGCTGGTAGCGTTATGGCAGAGTCAAGCGATGCCGCCCTCGAGGATACCAGCCTCGGCGCTCCGTTGAGGTCCGTGCTTAGCGCCGCTTAGCACCTGTACCATAAACCTTGTCAACTCACCGTCCATGGTCTCCGGCCTGATTACACATATTTTCATTCAAGAACACGGCATTTCAATGTGGAAAAAGCTGGTTTTTCGTGAATGTCGCGACCCAGACATCCATCGTGTGGACTTTCTCGTCTTTCGCCTTCAACAATTCTGACGCCGCCCGCACCGAATCTCTGGCAGCGATTACGACAGCCTTCTCCCTCTCATCCTTGACGTGCTCGCCGATCTCCTTCTCGAAGTCCTTGGAGAGCACCCAACCGACCTCCCACCTTCCATCAAGCATCCCCTCCGGTGGAACAATGAGCGTCTCCTGCTGCAATTTCAAGCCCGCAACAATCGCCGCATCCTTCAACCGCTCGGGCGAGAACACCGTCCGGCAGTTGCTGCTGGATTCGTTCTTGTGGACCTCGAGCGCAGCCTGCGCGAAGGTCGCGAGGACGTGTGCGGCCGCGCGCGGGTCGGACGCTGTGAGCGAGTATTCGGATATGCATACGCGGTCGACCCGTGCGAGTAGCACAGCGAGGATGTCGGACCAGACCCGTGGCGAGGAAAAGTACCAGCTACACTGGGCGAGGACGGCAGTTGTGTAGCGCTCCGAGGTACTCTGCAGGAAGGTGACGGGCTCAGACTGGACGAAGGTGATGCGGTTCCCGACGGGCGAGGCTTTGAGATGGGCCTGGGCTTGTCCGAGGGTGTATGGTGAGCCTGTTTGTTGATTGTCATCATGCATGAGCCGTTAGCCATAGAAATACGGAGGTGGCATTCCGGAGATGTCTCTCACCATAGTCGAGGCTTGCGGGGTCGATCGCGGTCACAGATCCTTCATCTCCCACCGCGGTCGCGAGCACGACGGTGCAATCGCCCTGTCCGCATCCGATCTCCAGCACCTTCTCCCCCGGCTTGATGCCCCATATCTTGACCAGAGATGCACGCTGTTCGATCTGGGGACGAACAATATGGAACTGATTGGGGCCGTGGGGGTAAATCCTTGCGATGCCGTCGAGGTCATCGAGGGTAGGAGGTGTGGATGCGGCAGAGTCGGACGACATGTTGCTGTTGGGTGATAGTCAAACCGCCACTGCTTTGATATAGTCTCCAGATGACTCCGTCGGCGTCATTTGCGCGGCCGAGCCCCAGCCCTCCATCAGGAAAAATATACTTGCCTCGAAAGAGCTATAGATGCTCCAGAGACCGATTAGACAGTCGAGGCAAGTACCCTGTTATGGAGACCAGCATAGCTCCCACTAGCGCCTCAAGAGGTCGCACGAGATCTACCTAGAAGCTCTCGAGTACTCTCGAGCACTCCCAAGCGGGCATCAGGACATTGATAGACATGGTATCGTAGCATGCACGCCCCTCACGAATCATCCATTTGAACACAGAAACCAATATCATTCAAACACTATAATACCCGCAGTAGAAAAGCCACGCTACTAATCGTTGTAGTACACTAGTTCCCTCGAGTCCGAGTCCAAAGCGACCTTGCTCCACCTCATCTTCGCTGTCAGTCCACCCTGTGCACGCTTCAAGCTTGGCATTTGCAACCTTCGTCGCTGCGTTTGTGACTTGCACAGTATGAGTGTCCAGTACAACGCCGCTGCCACCACAACTACACCAACACGAGTCTATGGGGCAACTAACACAGGCAAAACGATGGCTTACCATCTACTCATTGCAGACCAATATGAACTCACCAAGAATAGACCAGGATTTAATGGTACCGCAGTCTAATAAACCGAGGGGACATACGAGCAGGGCTTGATAGATGAAAAACTCAGAATAAACTCTGATGGTTCACTCACAGCGAGCTCAGGTACTCAAAGCCCATGAATCAAACCGGACGACAGAGTGGGGTCATGGAGGAGGGGGGAAGATGTCAAAGTAGTGGAGGCAATACCAGCAGCAACGGGCATGTTGATGTTGCCACGTGGAGTTTAGGGCCGGTCGTTGAAAACTTTGCGCATTTATTGTACTGCTCTACTCGCACAAGAGGAGATCCTGTGACTAGATTCTGCATGGCAGCGACTACACACTGGTTCTACAGGTAAAGAGAGCAGCGGGCGATCGTCATCACTTGACGGCGTCCTCGGAACCTCGGCTGGGCTTCCGAGCGCTCGCAAGCTGATAGGCACGACTCGAGAGGGCTCGCGATGCTCAGGAGCTCTGGTGGGGTCTCGCAATGTTCGGGAACTCCGGTGGGGGGCTCGCGAGAAATAGTTTTTTTCCTGATGTCATGCATAAGAAGGTCATTAGAACTCACAGGTATCATGTGTCCGAGCCCACAGCATGCAACGGTAAGACAGAGCCTCTAGAGCGCTAAAGCTGACTGTTCTCCTACTAGTGTGCTTTGAATGGCGTCCCTAGTGTCCGTATATAGTCCACACCCCTCCCTCATGGTTTATAAATGTTCATTACCCTCTAAGATATCTATATACCAATTTTCTCCTGCGGCGCGTGAGAGCTACGATGTGGAAAACCCGGACCAGCTCACCTACAGATCATAAAGCGCCTGGGGCATCCAAAACGGCACTGGGCGTCTGGTGCTCGGTTGCACTCGGACGGTCTCCATCTGCTCGCAGGCGTCTCGGGAGACTATCCAGCGCGCGAGATCACATAGGTATGCCTCCCTAGAAAACAGTTTTTCCTGATGTCCCGCACGGAGAACATTTTCCCCGACTCTGTTCACCGCTGGAAGCACTTGAACGTAGCGGGCATCTGTGTTGGGAACGTCCCAGGTCAGAGGTCGAGTATTCTGTAGCTCGAAAAGCCGCAGAGCTAGGTGGTGCACATCTTGGTGAAGTCACAATGAGCGTGTCCGCGAGCTGGGAGGTGGCCGGAGGCCAGGCTGGCGGGGCTCGGGCCGCTCGGCAGGGGACTACCGCTGATCCGAGCATACACCCCGGTACCGGGAATGCGACGCTACTAGCCTATGTAATGATTATGCCGCATCGGATACCGTATATCCATGGTTCTTGGCAGGCGCGAGACTCATGTCTCACCCTCAGCGACTCAGCCCTACCGGAACTCATGACTGACTCGACAACCGGTGGAAACACGATCTTCAGATCAATGCCAGTGGAAGCTATAGTTCAAGAAATACTCATTCATGATACATTCCTACGTCTCTTGACTCTACACCTCATTTCTTCAGGTACTTGATCAGCTCCTGCACTTCCGCAGAGTCCGAATTCTCGAAGAGCTTGTCAAACTCGGCGCGCGTGCCAAATGCATGGTCTTCCCATGCGAAGCCCGGGAAAACGACCTCCGTAATGAGACAGCCATAGCGCTCCTTCCCATCCTCCTGCGAGGTTGCCGCTATGAGGTCTGCCGAGAGGAGGCGTGACATCTTCCAAACGCCAGATGGGACGAGGAGCTGGAGGACCTCGCCCGAGTGGATGTTCGGGCCTATGACCTGGGGTGCTTTATAGTTTGCGGAGACCGTGACGAGGAGATTGAGGAGCAACCCTACCTTTCGCTCGATCTTTGGTGGAGTGCCTGGGGTGATGAGGGTGTATTCTGCGCGACCTTGATGGAGCACGTGCATCGTCTAATGGGACTTCGTCACTTAGGGGTGAAGGTGTGGCTAGGGGACGGCGTACCGCTGACTTGTTCATGTGGAACACGCCATTTGCCTCGTCGGGCGTGAGGAGGTAGTAGATGGTAGTAGCCAGAGTGCGCAGTGCGCCGTCTGTCAATAATTGCATGTTAACACCCCGACTGAGACACATTGATGTGCGTAGTAGTATGGTACCTGCAAAAGGTGAAGGAATTTCTTTCGTTTGACGGTCAGTCTCAGCGAAGAATCCTACATGCGTGAAGGTTCGGTCAACATCATTTCATCTACGCTGCCCGCTGAACACACGAACCTCCTTCCGGGTGCCGTATCAACCTGAGCTGATCTATTAGCTCCGAGTTCGGGATTGCGTAAATCAGGTATTCATCAGAGCCCGTCATGTCCGTAACAGTCATACAATAGCGTAGATGAAGATGTTACTCGGCGGCAGAGTCAGAAACAAGACGGGCAAAAGAGGGTGACCCGGGGCCCCTAGTATGCATGGCAGCGGACATTATGTCCGAATCGTGCTCTGTGGCCCACCGAGTCGGGATAATGTATCCACCGACTCGCCGATAGCACTAGGGCTAGCGCCTGATAGAGGCAATGTATATCAACGATCGAGATGCACCGCCTGGTTCGGACCCCCTTCTCGTCCGACATTTGTGAATGCCTGTGCTGACGGGAGGTGTTGCCTACTATGCCGCTCACCTTTGATGCGATCAGGCTTACGCCGAATGAAAGGCAAACAGAGTGTCGTTTACGCACTAACGGCACAACGCCATTGCACGGAGCCAAGGGATATTGTACGCCTTCTGGAGGAGTGTCTTCGACCATATAGACTCTGCTAATGATATCAGACGTGGTCCCAATCATAGACAGCAGCATATGGGTATATCCAAGGTCAACGCGACATTGCGATACACAAACTACGGCTTCGCTGTCAAGAAGGAGACAGCAGTGCGCACGAGGTCACGGTCCCCATCGAACGCCAGCTTTTCTATGGCCTCTTCTATGTCAAAGAGCCGAACTTCATCAAAGCCTTCAGCGATTTGGTGAGTTCCGGGCTGCACTCCGCCCATCTCGCTTGAAGCGGAGGCTTCATCATACGGGACGTCGACGGCGCCGATATACCAGAAGATGAGCTTAAGCTTGAGCATGCCGAAAGCGATAGGACGGAGAGTGATCATGAACGGCTCCGTGCTGTTCAGTGCGATGCGAGTGGAGTGCGGCTGCGGGTCTGTCCCTACAAGCTCAGCCGGGAGTGGCGCACACGTGGGGAGATTTGGCACAGGGTGGAGACGACATGGGTATCCGGTTTCCTCGAAAACTTCGCGCGTTGCTGCAGTAGCGAGATCTTCGCCTTCGTCCTTGCGCCCTTTGGAGAGAAGCCACGCACCGAGTGGTGCGTGGTGAGCGAGCAGAACGCGCTTCGGGGTGCCAAAAGCATCGAATTGGAAGGGCACTGCGCCTGCCGCAAGGACGAATTCGCGTGAGGTATATTGGCCCTCGACTCGTTTGCCTGCCAGTTTGAGAACGCTTAGCACATATACGTGTATCTGAGGGGAATCTTCAAATACCGACTCTTGAATGTCGCCTTGAGCGCGAGGTATATGGTTGGCAACGTTGCAATGGCTACTGCGGCTGCCCCGAGTGCTGCGTATGCACGCCTGTCTCCTGGAACGCGGTCAGTGAGTAGGTCCAGAAGGACCAGCCCTGAGATTACATACCAAGCAAGCTACTCATGTATATGATTCACCTAGCGATCGCGCGCGAAACCTTGAGGGATCGAGGTACACAAGCCGGCGTCGATCACGGCGTCGATATGCTGGTACGAGGAGACTACTGAAGGTGTCTAGACAAAGTCTCAACAAACAAACTACGACGGAAGATTGTAGTTCCAGGAGGGGCGACCAGTTACAGTGCTTTGCAAAAAAGATTGCAGTGCGAAGCGCGCAAAATCCTGTTTGCCCCTGTTTGCCCACCCGGGGAAACGCCTGCAATGCCGGAAGCCTCTTTGCAGCATGGTCGATTTTACAGCCACAAACCTGTTGGAATACGGTACTTACTTACATCGGACGCTGTAGTACCCACGACCTCCATGCCGAGCTACGGGCGTCAGGCAACGACCTGGTACCACTACGTTGCCGTTCGGCATGGGTTGGGCGCTTTCGGACTTGTTTGTTTGTGTTTACTATCCCGGTCACTCCGAGAATTTCCTTCATACCGGCTTTTCCTCAGCTGTTGACACTTCGTGCACCAGACTGAGTACAGGTCCTCGCTAGCCGCTGCCGACCCCATTCCAACAAAACCTACCAGATATATTCAGAAGGTCGTCATTCGGAGGCAAAGAATATCCTCGTGCATTTTTGCAGTAGGAAAGCGGACACGGACTCAAGCACGGCTTTTACGGACGGAGTCCTTATGAGCGTCCGGTTCCCGAAACAGAAATCCTTGCCGTAGCCGACGAGTGACCAAACAGGAGCAAACAGGATTTGCGCGCTCCGCACTGCAATCTTTTTTGCAAAGCACTGTACCTCAGTCAGGTGATGACGACACGTTGGACGCGTAGCAAACTCCGCAACTCCGACTGCCAACAACTCGAACCATGATGATGCAGTCCGCAGACACCGGACAGCGATGTCCTTCTTGTCTACCGCAACTGGCAGTGTCTTACTTTCGTATGCTCTGATTTTGAAGATACCTCACGTGAATGATAGTACATCCCCAAGTTGTATTGAACTCATAGCAAATTGACGGCCAATCTTTCCTGAATAGGCCAATCCTCTACCGCTGTGCATCTGCTCCTGATTAAGTTCTTCTGGTGCTGCTACCTCAGTGCCGCATCCTCTTCAGACCTCCCTGGCTTCATAATGGTGAATGGGGTCTGTTTTGCGGTTGCAAGAGGAAGAAAACCGGGAGTTTACATCAATTGGTGAGTCGCTCTTATCCTTTCGTCCTTGCCCTCTCGGTCCTCAGTATCCGATTTGTTCTCACTGGTTGTACTAGGAGCGAATGCGAAGCTCAAATTTTGAATTTCAAAGGGGCCAAGTATAAGAAGTTCCTCTATGCCGCGGACGCCGAACTCTGGATACACCAGAATGCCACTGGGCCCTGTCTTCTCCTGAAGCCGGAACAGGCTGCTATCTCACCTGCGGTACAAGGTCCCGTTCCAGCCTTGCCTGCCACGCCAGGGCCCGTAGAGCCATGTGCTTCCGCTCCTCCGCAAGCGTCGGATCCGGATCTGGCATATTCTGCAACCAAGTCTGAAGAAGTTCACTCGAAGGTTCGGAACTGGCAGCGTGCGATCGCCAGAGACAAGCTACCCGGCGTACTGCAGCACTCAGTGGACTCGGTCACCGAAGAGAACTCTACTATTCCAATGTCCCCAGACGTTATGATTGTCTATACCGATGGGTCCTGCAAAGGCAATGGCACGGAGCACGCTGTTGCTGGTGTAGGTGTCTGGTGGGGGGACTATGATTCAAGGCACGTAGGCCCTCGTCAACCAGACAACGGATTGCCCTAATCTGAACTGCACGCTCAGAAACATCTGCGAGCGATGCCCTGGAGATCAAACCAATAACCGCGCGGAGCTTATTGTGAGTTGTCGTACCTCTATAAGCTAGTTCTGCGCAGCGTATATGTATCAACGATGCTTCATGCACGGATGACCCTTACAGGCGATCATCCGCGTGCTCGAGACGACACCTACTAATCGACCGCTCCTGATCAAGACCGATTCGGAATATAGCATCAAGTGTGCGTACGCTTCCACACTTACGAAAATAACATTCATCGTCTAATGCCGCGGTATAGGCATGACCAGGTGGTTATGGAGCTGGAAGGCAAAGGGCTGGAAGAAGATCGACGGAAAGCCAATCAAGAACCTCCCCTTGGTCAAGTACTTGGACGTTCTTCTCGATGAGCGTCGGACAGTCTCGAAACAAGATGTGAGTCGTGATTGAGCGCCAACCTACGACGTGCATCGTGACGAATCAACATCGGGCTGATGCTTCCAGGTAAAATTTGAATGGATCAAGGCGCATGCTGGTCTTTCTGGGAATGAAGACGCGGACGCTCTGGCGGTTGCAGGCGCCGATTTACCAGCTGTTCCAGAACGTGACTGGGAAGCCCTCGCTCATGCTGTTCGGGCTCGGATTGTGGCCGCATCTTCCTCTTCGTCCGTGGCAGCGGCACCAGTGGCAGCAGTAGCAGAGAGGGCTTCGCAGGTCACGGACTGTCCGCCCAAGGTTATGACTCGTAGCGCGACGACGCAGCCTGTCGCACCTTCGGCCCAATCTCAGGCTGCTAGGAAACCGGTGCCGACGCCGTCGCGCATGCCTAGCCAGGTATCTGCGAGTCAGCCAGCTCCGCCTCGGACTGTTCCGTCTCGATCCAGTACGCCTAGTACGACCTCGCCTCATCCATCGGCGTCGCAGGCGACATCGACCTCAGGAACAAATATCTCTGATAGGAAGCCGCGGACTCCACTTTCATGGAGCGAAGGGGACGTCCATGGTTCTGCTGACATCAAGGTATCCCAAAAGGAGTTAGAGGTATGTCGCTCAAGCAGGTCCGCACCCATCTCTTGGCGTCGAAGATTCATCGGGATTGGCAGGCCTATGTAGCTTGTCTCTTGAACGACGACGATCTCTTGGAGGAAGCGCGAGCGGCAGGCATATGCTGAATGTATGGGCCTACACGTCGGCCTTGTAGAGCGGATCTAGTGAGTTCTAATTGTACCCATGTACAAGTAGAGCTTTCGCGTACTATGTTGTTCCATATGCATGCTCTCGTTTATTGTCACCCCACCTGACCGACGCTGATTCCCTTGACCAGCCTTGTCTATCCGTCGTACTGGCGCTGAATTCCGATCTTTCACGGTGTGGGTGTGACACGACCGTTTTATCTTGGATGATGTACACGGAACCGCGCTTCTTTGTAAGAACCGAGCACTTCAGCAGTGCCTCCAGCAGGACTTCCATACAGAAGAGTGCGCTAATTCACTCTCTGTCAATAACGGGCGGCAATCCCTATATGTGCGCAACGGATCCCGACGGCAACTTGACCCAGGACCATCATGACCACCCCTCTTACAGCTCCTTCACAGTTTTCAGTCCAGGCCTGCAGGGCCGATTTCGAAGTCGTAGTACATGATGAGTACCCCCTAGTACTGCAGCATGTCCTCGTCCATGCTGTTCATCCCGACCACGGTCGCGTTGGCTCCCTTCGAGCTCTGCGGATGGACAGGGAGCGATGCCGGGGAGAATTCCCTTCGATCATGGACGACGACTCGCTGGAACTATGGGACATGGCGCTCACCTTGTTCGACGAGATCGGTCACCTCAAACCCGAAGTCATCAAACATGAGCGCCTGAAAGGGTCCGGGGTTTGGGGCCGCGAATTCAACCATGGCTTATTGCTCTGCTTGTCGGAGATTGACATACCTGAGGTGCGACTCGCCTACAAATTTATGCACTCCGCATGCCTTGTTCTTACTTCGGGATTGCAGAAGTACAGCCGCAAAGGCGTCGGATCGTTCCTTCTACGGCAACTCTCTATTTCCAAGCACGCTCCTTCCGGGTCTTTTCTGGTGGCATTGCCTCTCCCAACAGTCGTGTCGCGCAACTTGTCGATATCAATCTTGGTTGAAGAGTGGAAACAAGTGAAATCGGTGATATCTAGGTTTCTCACCAAGGTGATGGTTTGGACGAAGCTATATGTGACTATATGCGTCCACTAAACTACGAAACGCTCGTCTTCAGAACGATTTCCGCAGCATAGGTGATACAGGATTCCTCGCATACGCAACAGACCCGAACCATCCCTCTAGGCTTCTCGCGGCTCCGAATGACTCGGCTAAAGTGACAAAAGCTAGCGAAGCGCTGGCTGCCCGCCCTTGCATCGTGAAGACTATCCTGCCGAACGGCCGCATGGGTTTTGCGATCGAACATCCCGACGGTACCAGCAGCAGACTGTTTGATCCCAGTGCCCTTGACGCAACGGCAATAGATGAGCTTTCCAGTCTCCCCCTGCCTATCGTTCTCACCGCTGGGGGCATGGACCTCGATATCCCAATCATCGGCAAGATAATCCGTGACGCATATAATAAGGATCCGTCGTCGATCCGGGCCGCTCAGTACACAGGAGAACCTTCAGCTCTCCGCGCCGCCCTATACGCTTGCAATCTAGCTGCTGTTGAGGCACTCATCGAACTGCCCTTGGTAAGCGGCGTCCGAGAGGAGTTGAAGTCTCGCGATTAGACGGGGCAAACTCCGCTGGAGGCGTTCGACCAGGAGATGGCGGAGCGCGAAGACGATTTTGGCTTCTTTGGTACCTGGTCAGGAGACGCTCCAGAGGCGCAGAGCATCCTCTATCTTCTCAAACAAGCCGCCGAAGAGAATGCAGGGACCTGGGAGAATCAATCCGTAGCAGCGCGTCGATGGGGATGTACCTGTGGGCAGTGTACGGATGGCTGGCTCTCTCCACGGATGCGTTACCGCTTGAAGTGTATGTCGCATCTAGAACATCCTGTTACCACACTGACTGACTCGTTAGGGGCCGCGGAGGTCACTGCCGACTTCATCATGCTCCAGTGCAGTGACCTCCAACCGGATGAAAGGATGCACTCCGGTCTGGGCCTCGACGACCTTCCTGAATCGCTCAAGGCCGATGGCGTCAGCAAATCATTCTACGTCGCATACGCCAATGCCATTGACGCGGTGGCGCGAGTCCTGAAGAGGCCCAGCCGGGCTGGCCTGCCTACGATCCCTAGCCTCATGGCGGAGTTCGGTCGGAAGACGATCGCCTTCACGTCTGGCGGCGGAACTGCGCTCCACGCGGTGCGCTGCGTTTTAGAGACTGCTAGGGCGGAGTCGCCTCTGGGAGACAACACATGGGATGACATGCAGCAGCAAGACCTTGAGTATGGGGGCGATGAGATGGCCATCGAGTTAGCAAGTCTCCCCAAGTGCGCTCACGACCTCGACTTTGCGCGGGTGGCGGAACGAGCTGGCTTGCCGAATCCTGGGCCATACGGAAGGAGGGGACTTGACTAAGCGAAAACGGGGGAGTCCAACGCTCGAATGTACGTTGTCCATCCACGCAAGGTGACCGCGCATTTTGCTAACGGGTTTGAAGCCCTCGCAAGCGTGTGCCCGGAGGATATTAGTACCGGCGCGGGCTAGTCTGTAAAACTAGTGTTAGGCTGTGTAGTCGCTGCCGCGAAGAATTCTTATCTTGTTGTCGAAAGCAGATGGGGAGGAGCCAGAGGCACCAACGGCGTAATCGCTCCTTCTGCGAAAGGGAGAGGGATCCGAATTCCTCCGGGGTAACGGATATACTGGGTTACCCCTTGTAATTGCCACAAATGAATGTATTCAGGCCCTCTCCTGAGTCGAGTATACCAGTACTAGATACAACAGGACGTCTGTGAAACGTTTTGAGGGTGTTCTTGGAGCCGATATGTAATCTCGAGCGGCCCCCCGGACAGATGACACGAGCCACTCAAAGAAATGAAGCCGAAGTGAAAAGAGCAGTCCTGCCCGTCAAAGAGTTTGCTGACACCCCAACGGTGAGCCTACATCGTCATTGGAAGTGACTCGTGGATAGGTATCGAGTGTTCGTAGTAACATAAATTTATCGTTTAGAAGGGCTCTTTCTTCAAGGCGTTCTACTTGACACAAGGGATAGCTTCCTGGATGCGAACACATACCGCGTACAACGAATAGCAGCGGACCGCGGCACAGTCACCTGCAAGACGTACACCAGACGTCCCATTCCCTATCCAGTCAGGATGTTGGTGCAGGGAGGTCCGCCTACTGACTATGCCGGTCAGTGACCTAGCTCGCTAGTAACCGACACTGATAGGAACAACCCTCACCTTGACATCCTAGATGGTCATCGCGGCACTTAATTGTTACGCGTCATGTCGCGCTATAACCCCACCCGGACCGTATCTAGCAATAGCACATCGATACAGGTCGGCAACGGTCACTGCGCCTTCGTCGCAGACGTCACGACAATGTAAACCTTCCCGATCGCCATTATGTCCGAATGGGCCTGGAAGAATGACGACTCCTTGACCGAGGGAACCACCGACCCCGACTTTGATGCGTATCAAAGCAAGACCTGCAATGGGGAGACTTACTTATTCGGGGGACCCGAGCTGTCGAAGCAGTGGCTCGGAGCGAGCCCGGACCGTGTAAACCTCGGAAGGGTCGAGCTGGCATTACGAAGCGAGGAGGGCGCTGTCATTGGTATAACGGAGGCCGAACTGGAGGGCACGAGACAGAGGCTGGACCTACGGACAGGGACGATGACGAGCAGCCTCCAATGGCAAGGCGCGGATGTGGTCGTACAGACGATCTCAGCGCAGAGCAGCGACGCGGTCGGTTTCACTGCCACATCCTCGCTGCTCGAGAGGGGCCATCTCGGTATCATGTTGGGCTTCTCGTGGGATGACGGATGTTCAGACTTTCAGATGTATTTGGTGGACATCTGGAACGCGACGAGCATCTACACAACCTTGATGAATACTGAAGCTAGATTGGGGAGGAATATCAAGCGACCATCCCACATACGATAGTGAACAACAGGTTCTACACCCTCGTTGGTGGACTCGAAGGGACGACTCTGACATCGTGTCTGGTTCGCCAGAGGAGAACCGCTGCATCCTCTCGCCGACACGGTCGAGCTCATCCTTCTCGCTTGCAGTCGTTTATGTGCCCGCATTGCTAAGGACGATCCCGACTGACGTTCAGACGGAATCCAGGCGCGTGTGGGAGGACTACTGGTCCGCAGAAGGGTTCGTCGACCCTGTAACAGGATCGAGCGACTCTCGCGCAGACGCGCTCCAGAGGCGGATCATCCTGTTGCAGTACCTGATGCGCGTCAACGAGGCGGGCGACTCGCCGCCGCAGGAGCTACGCGCGTGCGATGCTTCTTCCTTCCAAAGGGGCTCCAAGTGCTGATCACCATCCTTCTCCCACAGTACGGACTTGTGAACAATGGCTGGGTCAATGCACCGCTCTCGACCAGGATCACGCGCATGTACTCACCTTTGAGCGATATCGCGGCAAGGTCCACATGGAGACGTTCTTCTGCTGAGACCTCCTCGCGCGCATGTCGGGTACCTACGCCCGCTTCCTTCGAACGTCCTTCGCACACGCGCGCGGGTCCAGAAAGGCTATTCGACCGGAGCGCGCAGGTGGAAGATGACGGACCCGGTCGGGCGATCGTCCTCCGGGGAAACCAACGAGCTGCTGATCTAGCTGCGGCTGTGCCGTGCCCCTGACCTTCGTCGAGTAAGTACGAGCGTCGCGCGCGTACACACGGCTCCGGCACTGGCCTGCGCGCGACGCTCGAGGAGTAGCGGGACGTGATACATGTGGCGGCGCATTGTGTGGCGATGTTCGCGAAGCGAAACGGGAGCACGGAGAGTCTGTGATTAAGGACCGTCAATGTGCGTCTTGAGTGGGTCCATGTCATGGAGCCCGAACGTAACGCGTTTGAGCGTGCGCACTGGCGCTTTGGGTTAGAGCGCGCGAGTACGTGGATGGAGAGGCCGGGCGAGCTTGTACAGACTCGGAGTGCGTGGACGGACAAGGGGTTGTATGCGGCGTACGAAGGGATCCCGAATGGCTTCTGGGAAACGCCGACGTACACGAACGACCACCTTGTGCGCGTCGGGTTGTACGGATGGTTACCGCAGGCGACCAACACGAGCTTGGATACCGCGAAGGCGACCGTAGAGAAGGTCTGGATGGGCTGGAAGGCGATCGTTGGGGGCAAAGCGTTTGCAATTGCGGCGCGAAACCATTGCAGCAATCGCACTGACTAGCATCCTGCTGGACAGACGTAGAGTGGGACTTCTCCATGCTGGTTATGTCCGTCCGCAGCGCGCAACGGGGAAATGGAGAAGGCGTTTGAGTGGCTTCTCCATCTTCTGTTCGAATTCAGCGACGTTTGGATGTCGATGGGGGGTGTGCGCGTTACAACGCCATACTTTCAGGGTTCTGGGGCGCTGCTGTATGTTATTGCGATGAAGGCGAAAGGTTGGAGCGGCAGCAATCGCACAGCGCCAGGTTTCCCGAACAGGGGTTGGGAGATGAAGGTGGAGGGATGGAGGGAATCAGTCAAGCATTGTGAGAAGTGTTGCCATCATGCACACACCTCTTGAGGAAGACTCGCCGCGCCAGGACAGGTTATCTTCTATTAACTCAATGCATCCGCTCGCTCCTTGGGCCGAAAGGAGCACTGCACAAACATCGAATGTGTGTACAACGGAGGTGCTCGGTGTTGGTCCCGTTCATGTCGTAAAGCAACGCCGGGATACGGACTACGATTCTCACAAGGACGTGCGTTCCGATCAGCAGGATGATATGCAGGACGGAGAAGTTGCCTCACTCGCTGAACGCGGCCACCATCCTTTGCTGTGCTCAGCTTGATTACCGGACGTACAGCGGAGTGACATGAGCGGTCCAGCTGATGGAGCAGCTTCTCGATACTTTGTCACCAGCGTGACGATGTGGGGATGCCCGTGCATACGAACCCATCGTTCCTGTATTCGTGCGCACGGCCTTCACGGTAGCAAATCAGGCATAAGGTTCTAACACATTCGAGGCGCGGTGGTGATGGGAGTCTTGAGTTCGTAGATAGGACAGCACCGGGCTATGTATACGAATGCCCGTTGAAGGTGGGTCACGGACGCCCACGGAAGGACTACTGTATGTGGCAGCCTGCGGGGGCTCTCCGTGTCGGAAGTTTGTAGACGGAGAGCTTACAATTGCGAGTATAGCACGGACTGTAATTTGACTCGCGGATTCTAGACACTCTCAAATCTTAATCTCATGAAACAGCCACATACCATTTCATGTTTGGTCCGGGAGAAAGCTGTAGCCTGAGCCGCGTAAGAATGGCCCGACGCCAACGGAAGGCGCGGCCTTCGTTCAGAAAATGTTCGGCACGTCGGAAGTTTCAGGATCACGATGGAAGCGCATTCGCTGAGCGGCCACTCCTCCGAATCTTGTCATGTACAGGTGCGTTCAGCTTGAGCACGCATGGCACAGCCTAGAGCGGGTGCTGAGAGTGGTATGAGACGTCGTTGGACGCCTTCTGCCTCGAGGGTCCGGCCAAGGGGTGACACCGGCAGGTCTGGATGAGATACACGTGTTGAGACCAGTGTAGGCGATGAGATGGTCGACATGATATGTGAGATTAGGTTCGAGGGCAACGGGTCGAGAAGCGGAAGAGGAACGGAGACGGTCGTCGGACATGGTCAAATGACAACCGAGGCGCTGCTCCCGATGGTGGGCAAGGGCCTGTGTAATAGGCTGGGCTTGATTGCATATAGACGGCGTACTAGGGTGATTAATATCTGGATAAACGAGACAAGTAGAGGACTGTAATGGGATAAATGAAAAGGGATAAGGGCAGTGATGGGTGGTGCCTGGAGTGGAAGAGGCGCCGTTTTGGGAGTTGGCACCGCTGTTCTCTCCAGATCTGCCTTCGACTCCGACAACCACGACAACGACCTCTGCTGCTATCAACCATCATGGCCACTCACACTCAAGACTCCTCCGCCCCCCAGTCCCTCTCTCTCCTCACACCCATCCCCGTCTCCTCCTCGCGCCCAGCAGACGCCAGCCCTCTCGCCATGAACGGAACCACCACCTCGCCGGCCGAGCTGAGACACATCACCTCCGCCACCAACCTCGCAAGCCCATCGCGCGAGCGCAAGCTTTCGACTCGCAACTCGCAACATCTCCGCACTCATCGTCTGGGCTCCCGCTCGCCGGCGTCCATCCCCTCCTCTCCGACATCAGTGTGAGTTTGCACATTCTACTGCCTATCGCGTAAAACGGCGCATATCTCACATCCTTTCGACCGTAGTCACTCCTCCTCTTCAGCGATCTTCGAGCGTGATATCGAGCCCATCGCTTCGCCGCTGTCCCACACGTCTGACCCGCACCACATCCCTCGCGCGAAGTTCACCGAGGAAATTGAGCGCGCAGTTCCCTCCGTGCTCGACAGCGCTGCCGCGGTACTCACATCAACAAATCCGGACGACGACGATCTGGATGCAATTTCAATCGTCACCCCCGCCCCAATCGATCCTGGCTACCAGAGCGGATTCACAAGTCCAATATCGCGACTGAGCAGCCGGAGCCCTAGCCCGACGGGGAATAGGCGGAGCCTACTCTTCAGCAATTCGCTCCCGGGTTCTCCCCCAAAACCTCCGCAAGGGACGTCTCCAATTCGTCCCACCATCCAGACGAGCCCCTCGCCTCCGGGGCGCACATCGACGCTCCCAACAACAGTGACGCCGACGCCAACGTCCGCCTACTTCTCTGCAGCGTCAGATGCCGATTCCAATTCGAATGCTTCTTCCCCGACCACCGCAACGCACACCGAGCATCCTCTGCACAGTCTCCCGTCCCAGCCCCATCAGCCACAACAGCTGACGTCAATAACCGTACCCGCCCCATTCCCATCGCACCCTCCGTCACCCAAGAATGTCACAAAACGCTTGTCCTTCATCTCGTACGCAGACCTCCTCTCCTCGACTCCGGCCTCGGCGATTCCTCTATCCAGCCTCACATCCTCCGCGGTCGTGTCGGAGCCGCCGCCCCACATTCCGAGCGTCATTGGAGTTCCCCAGGCCCAGTATGCGGCCAGCTCGAGCGGTAGCATCCACGCGGCGCCGACGTTCGTGCTCGAACGTGATGCGGCCATGGGCGTGGTCGATGACGTCGGCGGTGAATGGGAGCGCGAAGGCCTCGGCAAGGGCCTGGAGGAGCGGTTGGAAGCGCTCAACGCCGTACCTTCCAGAGCATAGGAGAGGGTGCTTGCGCTCAGACCTTGCTACCTCTTCATGACCAACAGCAGCCCGCTGACTGAAGCGTGCGCAACGGTTGAGGCCTTGCGCTTGTCGATGATGACGTGTGACGACTGATGACGGCAAAGATATGCACCGAACCCTCCCCTGGTCTAATCCTTTTTTCCGGATATGGCTGGCTCTTCCTTTCCTTGAGATCACTTCCCGTTCCCCCCCCCATGCCCCCCAATGTCTTGCATGGCACTCTCCATGTGCTACGATTTGCTCGGTTGTACAATCCTCTCGTGCCGTTGTTGATCACATACTACTTTAACTCCCGCGTTTAGTTGCTTTGTTCTATGATTACGCTTATGGTTCTGTATACCCTACGGCCTGTTTCGTAAAGCTTCTTTTTGAACATTCCCCCTCCGAATCCTCGCCACCTGTTCGTCATGCATCATGCCCAGTACGGTCGACGTTCAGGCGGTGGCTCTCGTCGTCTTCTAGATTCCGTCACCGTTGAACCGGCCCTTATTATTTTCCTCCCTTCTTCCAACCCACCAAATTCGCTCCTACGAATGTGGAGCACCTGAACGAAGCTTGAACGAACGGCACTCGGTCTATGTCTTATATATCAAACCCCCAAATCACTTTTTGCTGTGTTCTATCGATATCTGTACATGTACCACTAATCTTCCCTGCTACCTTCTGTTCATGTAGGTCCTCTCCTGCTCCGAACTTGTGTTTGGCTTTTCTGCGCTCAAGTTCCCCAACTATGTTACCTTATCCGTATCAGACTACCACAACCCTCCTCTACTACCGTTTCCGCCGTTAGTCAATCTGATAGCGTCACTGCAGTGCCTTCGACGTCGCCCTCTAGCGAGTGTGCAGCCTTATGGGTTGTTGCCGCAGCGCGCAGTCTGCCATGTCAATATCTCCTGTTGCGAAGTTTACTCAAGCTATCGTTACCTGCCCCAATCCCGTGGATATTCCATCCTGGGCTGAAGTATGTCATGCCGGATATGTTCGGATACCGTGTGCATCGATTGCAAACAAGTGACATCGACGTTATCTACATACAAGTTTCTTTCATTCATGTTCGTCTTCTTCAATCGTGTGGACAGCCAATACCACGCGGGCTCATGGTCCACATAGTCCCTTCCGACAAAACGCCTCAAAGGCCTTCTCAGGGGGCACCAGCCAGGAGCCACTTGACGCCGTCGATCGTGTCCCGGAACACCTGCCTCGAGATGGCGAGGTGGGGCGTGAAGTAGTAGAAGGCGTGCGGGAGGTCTGGGTACCTGCGCGTGGGGTCAGCAAGGCGAGCACCAGGCTGAGCCTGCATGTGCAGGAAGGGACGCGGAAGGGGACGGGCTAGACGTACAACGTAGACTTGGTCTTGACACCGGCCTGCTTGAGAATCTTCTCGAGGACGACCGCGTCGTCCCGGAGGGGGTCGCGCTGGTTGTACTGGATGTATGCGGGCGCGACGCCGGCGTGCGAGGGGAAGTAGTAGGGCGAGAAGCGGGGGTCGTCGAGACGAGTGGGGTTGTATAGGCCTGGACGATGGC
This sequence comes from Dichomitus squalens LYAD-421 SS1, assembly GCF_000275845.1. Taxonomy (NCBI): domain Eukaryota; kingdom Fungi; phylum Basidiomycota; class Agaricomycetes; order Polyporales; family Polyporaceae; genus Dichomitus; species Dichomitus squalens. The sequence goes on from NW_006766888.1 coordinate 1,408,281, forward strand.
AAAGCACGATCATGGTCAGCTTGATGATAGCGGGGTCTGGAAGGGGAGGGAAGGAGACTCACCTATGAAGAAGAGCAGCTGTTCTTTGGGAAGAGTCGCGCTAGCAGCGTTCTCCTCTATGGCGACGAGGTCTTTCTTGAACCTGTCGGTGCAGAGTGGGCTCAGCATGGAGCGCAGGCATGGAGGCTAATGGTGTGATGGAGACGTGGGTGCTTACTCTTCTGGGTATGCACTCGGATGGAGGATCACAGGCTCACGGGGAACTTGGCCTGTGAGCGGATGGTCCTTGAAGAACGGGTCGTCCCGAACGATGTGTGCGAGGGTCGCCGTCAAGTTGCCCCCTGCGGAGTCGCCGCCGATGATGAAGCCCTTCGACGGGTCGACGTGGATAGAAGCCGCGTTCTCCACAGTCTGGCCTCGAGGGTTAGTCGATATCACGATCACTACTCGCGACTAGGGCAACTGGTACGTACCCACTTGAGGGCCGCCAGGGAGTCGGTGAGGGGTACAGGAAACGGATGCTCGGGAGCCAGTCTGCATACAACAGGGCCGGCGTCAGTCCTAGAGGAGCTTTCCAAAGATGCAGGATATCGACCGACCGGTAATCAACATTGACTGACACGACCTGGAGCTCGACCGACAAGATTCGAAGCTGATAGTCATCTACCCACGGATCTCCGGCAGCCCAACCTGTAGACGGACACACAGGATGAGGGCATAGTCTCAGAAGATACGTCGGTCGCTTTACCGCCACCATGGAACCAGACTACCACGGGGAACGTCTTTGCCTTGTCTTCAGAGGCCGGGATGACAACGCGCACGTTAAACTCGCCACCATCGACCAGCACTTTCTTGTCTTCGAACGTGTAGGTGGACTCTAAACGGAGTGTCAACCATGAGGGACATGATATACTTGCAGCTGAAAGCAAGTAGAAACGAGGTAAGACTCACCCGCAGGCAGATCCCCTGCGTAGACCTTCTGGATGTGCTGACTCGCGCCTGCGAGCTGCGCTCGCTGTGTTGCCAAATTAGGCTCCGCTGGCGACGGGTTGTTTCCCTGAGCGGCAGCTACTTGCGCCCGGAGCTCTACGAGAGCTGCTGCGAATTCTGGGTTGAGGGACATGCTGTACTGATCGCAATCGCTAAGAGTGACTTAGGGGACCTAAGGAAGTGCCTGCAAGGTGTATTGAATATGGGGCGGTCTCGCGGGTACATGGCCTGATCAGGGGTCAATCGACTAGAAGTGATCACTCAGCATCTTGCTTCATTTGTAACAATCATGACGAAGGGAGCGTCAGCTGGCAACACTATGAGTATCCGTGCTGATCGCAGTCAGTGACGTTAGGGCTCAGCCCACCTCGGGGCCCGGATAGCACATGGGCCAATTGGCCCGGTGCACAATCCACTGCTTGGCGGGGGAAAACACAGACATCGACATTGCTATAGTTCGTGTTTGCGATCGTCCAGATTTGGTGTAGTCGATACGCCTCGAATCCACCTCGGTCGTGTCCCGCTGCAACTTAAAAGTGCCGATGAGCGTCGATGCAACGCGGAGACCGGCGACGGTTGTGGTCGTTCGGATTCACTTACTCATACATGCGCCAACACCTTTGGTATCTTCTCAGATCCCGCCATTCTCTTTGTCATGTCTTGCCAACCTGGTCTGCAGAGCGGAATAGGCTAGACATGCCTGACCGTCAGTTTACCCAATTTGCCGATGAGCCACCAGTGTGAGATGTCGCACGGCTACCTTGATTGATCTCCATAAACCTGCTTTCGTATATGAGCACTGTGTCAGTACAGCGCACCATTTGGCGTCGATATGGAGATATGTAAGAACTTACATCTCACGTTGCGGGATCCGCTGACATACACCGACGCGGGCACTCCGAGAGTCGGCAATTGTGGTGGCGGTGCTGTGCGGCAGTGAAAGTCCCACGATACGACCTTCTTCCAACCCATCAACGGTGTCCCTATTAGGAGGGTGCCGCTAAGACTCACGAAGACGAGGAGATGAATGAGGTGTATTTGCACGGGTGATTTATCGAGGTGGCGTTGGTGACAACGGTGCGCTACTTATATAATGAAACTCGCCTCCCCCAGTTGAACGGAGGGGCCGGGACCACCAGTTGCCATGATTGTGATGACAGCCTGGCAGCGCCGTAACGTCTTCGGTGCTACACCTCCTCAAGCTAGTTCAGTGTCGTTTTCGTATAAGGCTATTCTCCCCTATAGAACTAGGCATTCAGTGCAGTCGATCCTTCCAACCCTCCTGTTCTTTGATATCCTCGTTGTAGGTCAGTAAGTGAACTATGCGCCGTGGATTGGCTCAGGCCACGATCGACGCCCCTCTGAGCCCAGCTCCGCATGCGGAATCCAGAAGGCGTCCGCTTCTGTAGAGTTCTACTCACCCTGCCCCCCTGACGACCCGGGCTACCTAGGCAGCCTCACTTCTGCTACTTAGCTGAGACCCGTTCACCGCGACGTCCTTATTGTCTCCCGAGGTCTGGATCACAATCTTCTGGTTCAGGTCCGTCTGCTACCAGCACATTCCTAAGACTCCCCGTTTGCCACCAAGCTGGGCCCCCCATCTGTTGCGGATGCCGACTTTCGCCATAATTGGCCGCGATGAGTGCTGGCTTTGTAGAAGCCCATGGTGGTGTTCGACCTTGGTCAATATGCTCCCCTCAATAGTACTTCTGCCATTATGCCGATAATCTTACCTCTTCTGCGTAGGGTCCTCTTGAGAAATCTCTGTGACATAGTTGGCGGTACATGCACAGAGCGCATATGTCCATCAATACTGCACGCTGGAAACTCCGAGGAATGCCATGTAGCTCAACTGGTATGCCGCGCCCATGAGCTTGGCATCCAGCGGCTCTACGCATCAGTCCATTCGCTAGGCATTGTCTGTAGACGATTAAGTTACGGCCGACTATCAATCCGCTCACAGGTTACAGCATGATGAAGCTCAGTTTCCGGCAGGTACAACAATTGAGAAAGAAGAGACGAACGATCTTGTAATACAAATGTCAAAGCGTTCGAAATCCTGCCAGGTCACGTCCCGGTCACGCTCAGCAAAAAACAAGAACGGAATAGTTCAAAGTTCGTTGCTTGCGGAAGCAAAGTCTGTTAGAGACCCCGCTCTGCTGGACCTACACTTCTCCCATCGTCATCCTTGTCCGACCGAATTTGTAAACTCGAGCGGGTAGCCTCTTAGAACCTGGCGCCTTGCACGTTCGGGGCCGCCGAGAATGCGTACGCAGGCTGCGGGATAATAGTGATGTTCTGTGGTGCGGGCTTCTCGTGGTCGTCGCGATACTCGGCATCCCGCTCCTCAGCGAGCTGGCCGACGTACTCGAATGCAATGACGCAGCCGTCTGTACGGACATTAGTCAGCGACCAATACGGGATGTTGAAAGCGAAGGCAAACCCACAGATCTCAATGAGCCAGAACAGGACGTAGACGACGACGACGATCGCGCGCCCCACGGCGAAGCCAGTACTGCAAGCCCAGTGCGTGACGTCAGCTGCGTTGGAAGAATCGGGAAGGCCTTGGGTGTTGTTGTCTGCGGCTGCCGTGCACTTATTGATCTGGTCGTTGCCCTCGCCGTGGAAGAGCTGGTAGATGAAGAAGATGCCGGCTACGACGTCGAGCACGGTCACGAATGTGATCATGCCTGCGTAGAGACCCACGAGAGACCGTATCCGACCGATGGCGCCAATAAGACTGTACGGACGTCAGAAAGCCGGTGTCAGCGTCCCCTGTTCTCAAGATGCCTAAACCTTGCTTGCCCGCTTGGTGTAACCGCATCACGCGCAAGACTGGGGTGCGGGCAACGAGCGCAAGAATCAACCGATAATAAGCGATGACTTACCCCAACAGTGATGTGAGCGCGAAGATGGTCATCGAAACCGCAAGGCACCAGAGCGCTATCTTCTCGCCCTGTGCGAGACCGAGCGTACCCTTCACTGTTTGACCCCGATCAACACGTCAGCATGTAGCATAGCAGACCGCGCCGGCGTTCTGAGGCCGGCGTTGATGACGGAGGAGCACTTACGCATAGCATGGATCTCAATCCATCCACCAACGGCGAAGAAACCCCCGACGGCAATGCCCAGGATCGACTCGCAGAACACACCGAATCTCACCGGGAGACAGCAGCAGAACTTGCGTGAACGGACGTAGACCATGGTGCCTGTAGGAGTATGAAAATCGCAAGATTTAACAGAGAAGAGCGAAGAATAACAGCCGCAAGTGCGGAGGCTCGAGAAAGCAAGAAGGGTCGGGAGAACAACGAAGGGAGACGAAGTCGAACGCGAACTGGGAGGCGCAGCCCTACAGGAAACCCGAGCGAAGGCGGGAGCAGGTCTTATATACCTGATCACCAGGGAGTGGGGTTGCAAGGCCAAACCGGCATCGAATTACGCTGATGGTGGTCAACGCCAGGATGAATGCGGTGCAAAGATGGCCGCCGACTTGCTTGTTGCCTTCGTCTCTTGAAGCCGCTCTTGCAGAGTGGCACAGCGCACCATGCGGAGCTCGCTTGCCTATCAGAAAGTGGGAAGTTTCGTCTACAACGGGGCACATACCATCGCGAAGGGTGCGGTTGTGCAGGTCGCAGTGCGAGGAAGGGGAGGAAGGGGGTAAAAAGCGGTGCTGACATCAACCCGGCCTGTCGATCACTGCACGGTTGTTAGTATTCGGCTATGCTGTTGGCCTCTCCTGATCGTCATGTCATGTCCGTCCTCGCCAGGCCACTCGTTCGTTAAGAAGCGAGGAGGAACGGAGTATGTAGGCTGTCCTTAACGGGCTCGATCACGCCTGAATTCGTGAGATGTGGATGAGATGGGTGTAATATAAATTCCCACTGTTCTGAACGACTACGCGCTCCCAAGAAGTCCTCCAATCCCCGCCCAGAAGGACTTGAGGACCCCACTTCTCTGACTACGATCGAACAGCATCGATCCTTCTGGGAAAAACGAAGTAGTGGGACCAAAACGCAGTATGACAGTGGCAAGGCCATCAGCAAATGTGCTGAACCGTGGCAGTGGCAATGCAACGCGTGCCCGGAATGGTAACACCAAAATTGGCAAGCAGGGAATTGGAACGCATAAGCTCGCCATTGCAAACCTTGGCGGGGCGAGTCGATAATAAGGCCGTCGGGGATTTTGATGGCAATGACATTGCCTGCAAGAAACTCGCCATATATAACTTATAGATTGACCATTGCTTGACATACTTACAGAATGGGAATGACATGTGCACGGGTGAGACTGTATGCCTCTGTCGCTCAAATTGCCGCCCATCCACGGCGCTGATCGCTCCTTCGCCCGCAGCACACCTCACCCGTCACCGCTACAAATAGTCTCGTGACCAGACGTTCGGAGCTTGAATCGGATGCGAAAAACCGGGGGCATCCGAGCTCCTGAACGTCTGGTGGCTTTACCCCCGTGACTCCCCGCTCGGTGACCGGTGTGACCTCCCTGCCTCTTGTCCTTCGTGCGCGTCTGCCTGCTTATCTCCCCGCTATCTTCGAGTCGCGCTGAGCCTACTCCGCTCTTTGTCGACACTCCTCTAACTGGTACGTCTCTATGACATCTACAAGCCTTTGCTACACATCCTCCATACTCAATCTGTCTATCTCTCATATAGGCAGTACACAGTAGTCCGCTCCATGGGCGCTTATAGATCCTCGCGCACCCAGTCTAATCCCACCAACAGCGCCTCTGAGACATCCGCCTGCCACTGGTGTGGCACCTTCCCTCCCATGCGCTGTC
>NW_006766888.1:1421608-1425252 GCF_000275845.1 Dichomitus squalens LYAD-421 SS1
GTGGAGGGGGAGGAAGAATACGAGGTTGACGAAGTCATCGACTCGAGACGTTTCGGCCGATGGAAGAAACTCCAGTACCTCGTTCACTGGAAAGGCTGGGGTAACGAGCACAACAGCTGGGAACCGGCGGAAAACCTGGTACATGCCCCTCAGCTGGTCAAGAAATTCTACGCCAAGTTTCCTTCAAAGCCTCGATCGTGAGGACATGATCCTTTGGAGGGGGGTACTGTCACGAACCGCCCTCACGGCGCTATGTTTCCTTTTCGATTCGGACCACTGCCTCGTACGTTTCCTTATTGTTCACTACTCGCTACGGTTTCCCTTTGTCCACACACGGACAATAGCTCCCTTTGTTCCCACGTCCGCTATTGTCCTACACCCTTGTACTCCGTACCCATGGCGACGCTATTGTTCTCTAGCGCCCATTGTTCGTTCCCTGTATATAGCTGGATCCCTTGCTACCTGGAGACTCTAGTTTCGACCTCTTGTCTCCAGGTAAGCCATTGTGTATTTCGCTCTGTAGATACCTCGCTCAATACACAACTTGTCTCCAGTCCTGCCTGTTGAGCTCCGCTCCAGTCTCACTGCGATCAGAGCTCGTCGGCGCTCCTGCCTGCCTCGCTCGTCTCCACTTACTCGCTTGACAGTCAGTCGTAACAGCGCTAACGGTAAGGTAAGTACATCTGTGTTTCAGCGCATACAGCAAACCCCGGCCTCACATTGGTGTCAGGCATCACATCCACGGATCTATACCTCAAGCACTTCGCATATATCAAGCTGCGCAACTTCGCAAATTGGGGAGTTTTCTGCCGTTGCACAGCGCCGCTCAGCCTAGTTCGCCAGCCAGAGATACACCTCGAACATGTGGTCGACGTTGTCTTCACGCTCGGATGCGACTCCCAGCCCTTCCTGCGCAGAGGCCAGCAAGCGCCTCCATGTACGTCCCATCCTCTCCGTTGTCCCTTCACTCTCTCTGTCTCACCGTACCCTGCTCCCACGCTACCGCTGCATTGGCACCCAAACCGTCCACCTCCCTCCTGGGCCACGCAACGCCCCTCCTCCACACCTCAGTCTTCAAGACCGCGCAGTTGTCACAGTTTTCTCGTGCCACGTGACCTAGGGGTCATGTGAACCAGGACAGACGCCCACCTTTACCACGAGCAACTTATATCGGAAAGTGGAGGAGCCAGGATCGAACCTAGGACCTTGTGGGGTCCGGGAGCGCCCATCCTCACTCACTGGCAGGTGACTCACGCGTCAGCAGGGGTGCTTACCCATCGGAGGGAGCCCGGACTTAGCATGACTCAGGTATCAGTCATGAGGACATCATGTGACAGGTCAGGAGGCAGGACATGAGTCAGCAGACTCTGACCAAGCAGGGACAAATAGGTACCTGGTCTGTGCACCATTGCATTTGTATAAATAGTAGGGAGTCTGAGGCAGGGAACTTCAGACTTGATCTTCTCGTCGATCACCTATCTCTTCTGTAGGTAGCTAGCAGCCCTACCTCTCACTGCCCCTTCTAGTCTAGGGAATCTACACCTCTTCACATCTCTTGCTGTGTCACTTGTGGTTGCTTCGCTCTCAGCACCAACCCCTTCACCAGTAAGCTTTGTCTTTGTTTATCTGGTGGCACAGCTCGTTGGCTGTGACAGCAGTACTCCCCGCTCCGTGCGTCTTGCGCTCGGTATTGCCATTGACCCCGCCAGCGCCTGCGAACGCAGCAATCGAGACGGTGAAGAGGGTGGAGGACAGCGTGCGTGGGTCGTCAGCAAAACCAAGGGCGTGTGGCACGAGGGTATCCGAGTTAGGAAGACGGTCCCATGTATTTTTGTATTGTAGTCATCTTAATTCATATCATTTTTCGCATACATTCCTGAGCGATATCGTGTCGGATTTACGGGCGGTGTGCCTGCTACAGACTCCCATTGCCGAACCACTACTTGGCCAGGTGTATGATGCTAATGGCAATGGAACACCCTACTCACATTGGAATTCCTGACCAGTCATGCCTATGTGTTCCAGTGCAATCTGATGAGTTACAATGACGGTTCTATATACTACAGTGATCACAAATATTAAGCTCTCATATCTAACACCAATGCAACACTCATCTCGCCAAGACTAGCATTATGATGAAATCCTATGCAAGCACTCCTTACATTGCCAATACAAACCGCGTTGCAACGATTGGACATTTTTGCTGATGGCAGATGCCATCAGTGGATTGTCTGCTCACGATGCCGAGCAGCCGCTGTGCCGCCGCATGAGTACGTTAGAATCGACAGTTGGGAGGCAATTTCGTGGAACCTAACCAGGTGTGGCGCCGTGGCCCATGCTACAGCACTACTGCTGCGGTTTAAGTCAAGGATCGGGATTTAGACGTGTTCAATTCTGCTCATTTCCTCGCGCGCCTACTGGGCGTCTGCCTACCTGGATTCAAGGTCAGATCAAGCACCTGTAGCACAGAGGTGCGCAGGCAGCGGGTGCAGCGAGATCGACGTTTTCATCCTATGCTAGGTTTATTATGCCCAGAAAACCTGTCCAGAAAGTGGATCGATACGTCGGCAGAGCGTTATAGACTTGTTGACCAAGAATAATGTTGGAATCCTGGTGTCAAGACGGCGAGCTCGCGGAATGAGCGCCACAGCATCAGGAAAAAAATACTTGTCTGGGGAGCGCTCTCGAGACTCGAGAGCCGTCCGAGTAGGGTGAGACAACCCCCCCTCTTACGAGACTCTCAAGCGCCGAGCAAGACTCGGCGAGTGCTCGCGAGCACTCTGCGAGTGTTACGACTGACTGTCGAGCGAGTAAGTGGAGACGAGCGAGGCAGGCAGGAGCGCCGACGAGCTCTGAAGGCAGTGAGACTGGAGCGGAGCTCAACAGGCAGGACTGGAGACAAGGTGTGTATTGAGCGAAGTATCTACAGAGCGAAATACAACATGGCTTACCTGGAGACAAGAGGTCGAAACTAGAGTCTCCAGGTAGCAAGGGCTCCGACTATATACGAGGAACGAACAATGGGCGCTAAGGGGACAATGGCGTTGCCATGGGCACCGAGTACAAGGGCGTAGGACAATAGCAAAGGGGAAACAAGGGGGGCTATTGTCCGTGTGCAAACAAGGGAACACCACGCCAAATAGAGAACAATGGGTGTTGAACTTGGACTTATCCGGTCCGGACTACATGAGGCTATGCGTCTCCTAGCGCTTAGCTGTAGTCGCTTATGTAGTATGTTACCATATTTGGGACTCTCTGCTCGTGTACTATAGCTATGCTTCCGGACTCTTCTGGTACTGTCTAGGACAATCCGTACTACTCCAGAACAGTCTAGACAGGTCTATGCCTTACTCATCTCTTACTCATCCTATGGTGCGATACGTCGCAATTCTTTCACCATCGTATTATTCATCGCACTATGGTACATGTGACTAACCTGTCACGGACGTTGGACAGATGCCCCGTTTTGCCGCCCATTCCCCTCCCCTTGACGCCCACCTTCCATTTTCGGACCATTTCCTTTCTCAGCCCATCCCAGTTTGGACACTGTAGATACGTTCCCACACCCGCATGCTACGTTCCCGTGATCGCCATGCCTTTGCCTTTCCTTTCCGCCCTTTGTTCTCCCTTTGTCATCTTCACTG
>NW_006766888.1:1425272-1428080 GCF_000275845.1 Dichomitus squalens LYAD-421 SS1
CCTCCCCTTGACGCCCACCTTCCATTTTCGGACCATTTCCTTTCTCAGCCCATCCCAGTTTGGACACTGTAGATACGTTCCCACACCCGCATGCTACGTTCCCGTGATCGCCATGCCTTTGCCTTTTCCTTTCCGCCCTTTGTTCTCCCTTTGTCATCTTCACTGCCTCGCTCTCGCGCCTTGTCTTTGGTTGCTAAGCAGCCCCTCGAGTATATAAGGACCCCCTTAGGCGCTCCCTAGTCCCCATCTCGACCTCTTGGTCATTGGGACTAGGTGAGTGGCCATAGCGTTGTATCTCCCTTCGTTTGCTAATGTATAACTTGGTCATTGGGACTAGTCTGTCGCTGTCTGCGTGAAGACTAGCTTTCGTAGGTCTCGTGCCTTCGTGCCGACCTCCGCTCTGCCCTCGTCGAGTTTTCTGTCACGTTTATCCCTCTCCCTCTCTCTTTCCCCTTTCGGCTCCTTGCCGCTCGCCTACGGGGTCGTCGCCGAACGTCGACCCGAGTCTACGCGCCTAGTCGCCGCGACGTTAGGTCGAGATCTCTCCCCCGGTGCTGACGCTCTGAACAAGAGTGTCCCCGCCGCCGCTACATTGTCTCCCCCACCCTGGACTGCGCCGGCAGACTTCACGCGTGGGACACCGAAGACCAAGACTACTGTCACCAACAGAAGGACCTAGACGACGGACTCTGGTACTGGGTACCGTGTGAGCAAAACCCCTGCCCAAACCGTCATCACCGTCCTGCCCGGATCAACTGGAACGCCTTTGCGAACGAGTTCATCCCAGTTCCTGACTCCCCCGTTGCTGAGTCGCCCACGACTCGATCCCCCATCCCCGGTACTCCGACTGACGAGCTCGAAGTAGCGCTACTCATTGCGCTTCCCCCATCCCCTATCATCCCCCCAACCCGTCCACCGTCCGCTCCACCCATCATGGGACAACAAGGCGGACAACCGCAGACGACAGGCCCCGCCAACAACCCCCAGCAGGCCCAACCGGGCACCCAGACGGCAACGCAACCCCCGGACCCCATGACGGTATTACTCCAGTCGATGACTCTCCTCACCCAGTCCATGGCGCAGCTTGCAAACTCGACCACCGGGACCAGCAGTCTGAAGGCTGTTCAGAAGCCCTCCGCCTTCAAAGGCAAACAAGGAGGTGAGGCACGGCGTTTCCTGGCCGCGTTCACCCTTTGGGCCATGTCCCAAGGTTCGATGCTCAACCATGTCGATGCCATGGGCAACGCGATCAGTGCGCGGGACGACCAGTGGATTCGGGCGGTCCTCTCGTTTATGCAGGACAGCGTAGCTCTTTGGGCCACTCCGGCGATGGAGGAGATCACGCAGGGCACCACCCCATTCAAAGGATCGTGGACCGAGTTCCGTACTCAGTTCAAGGCCCGTTTCGAGACGGTTGACGAGGCGGTCGACGCAAAGGAACGTCTCCGTACGCTATGGCAAGGCACCATGACCGTTCCGGAGTACGCCGCACGGGTCAACGAGCTCTCCACCCGCACGGGCTACTCCAAGACCGACCTCCGAGACCGCTTCTACGAACACCTGGCGGACTCCATCAAGGACGAGTTGGTGCACACAGCGAGGCCCATCGCTTCTCTCGAGGACCTCATCACTGTCTCCTCGGACATCGACGTCCGCGTCTGCCAGCGCCGTGCCGAACAAGATCGTCAACGCGGACGCACCACGACGACGACCACTACCGTGAAGCCCACGGCCCCGCTGCACACCACCCCCTTCGCGCCTCCGTCGAGGGACCCGAACGCCATGGATATCGATGCAACTCGGACGCGCGAAGAGTTCAACCGCCTCATGCGTGGCAAGTGTTATGGCTGCGGGTCTACGGCGCACGTCAAGAAGGATGGCGGCCACGACCGGGACATCTGTGGCTACTGTCGCCGCGTAGGGCACCGCGAGACAGTATGCATGGACAAGTTCCTGAAGAAGCCTCGCTCGCAGAAGCTCGCTGCCACAGAGGAAAGACCGGAGGAGCCCCAGGTTGCAGCGTCAACGTCGACGTCTGCGGACGCCGGAGCGACCAACGCCCTCATCGCCCAGCTCATGGAGCAGCAGAAGGCCCTCGCGGACCAGCTCGCCTCCCTACAGAAGTCTTTTTAGAGCGGGCGCGTGCGAAAGCTGCCGCAGCGGCGCCCTCCAGTACGACTACGGACCCTTCGCCTCCCCAGATCCCTGACCCCTGCCTGTACGATAGCATTAGTTCGTGTATCATCCCCGAATTAAACCCATCCGGCTCGCATTTTCGTGTCAGCGTGATACTCAAAGGCAGGAACCGTAGTGTACGTTCCGCAGCTATGATAGACAGTGGGGCAACGGCCCTTTTCATCAGCCACCGTTTCGTAAAGAAGAACAACGTCTACTTACATAGGTTAGCTAGAGACATCCCCCTCTATAACATCGACGGCTCCAAGAACAGTGCAGGCAGCATCTCCCATTACGTTAGATTACAAGTACTTATGGGCGACTACACGGAATGGCTTGAGTTCTTAGTTACGGACCTGGGCCCTGAAGACGTCGTATTAGGCTTACCTTGGCTTCGTAGGGTCAACCCGGACATTGACTGGCAGGAAGGCACCATGGAGGTTGGTGCGGAGGAAACGGAGGCCGAGGCCGAATGGAAACCTGGCATTGAGCGGATCGCCGCCAACCGGGTGCAGCGAAGGAAGTGGTGGAAGGCTAAGGTCCTGGAGGACACGACCGAGGAGTTGTGGTGCGCCGCCGGGTACACCTACTCCACGGAGCTCGCACAGAAGGCCAACCAGGACAAGCCCAAAC
>NW_006766888.1:1430544-1434391 GCF_000275845.1 Dichomitus squalens LYAD-421 SS1
GCCGCCATCTTCCAATCCCTTCCCTGGCAACCCCTCGTCAACTTCACCACTGCCGCACCCTCCGAACTCGAATGGGCTTCCGGACGATGCCCTGGCCTAGGGTCCATCGGGGACCGACGGACCTTAGGAGGGGGGTAATGTCACGGACATTGGACAGACGCCCCGTTTTGCCGCCCATTCCCCTCCCCTTGACGCTCACCTTCCATTTTCGGACCATTTCCTTTCTCAGCCCATCCCAGTTTGGACACTGTAGATACGTTCCCACACCCGCATGCTACGTTCCCGTGATCGCCATGCCTTTGCCTTTTCCTTTCCGCCCTTTGTTCTCCCTTTGTCATCTTCACTGCCTCGCTCTCGCGCCTTGTCTTTGGTTGCTAAGCAGCCCCTCGAGTATATAAGGACCCCCTTAGGTGCTCCCTAGTCCCCATCTCGACCTCTTGGTCATTGGGACTAGGTGAGTGGCCATAGCGTTGTATCTCCCCTCGTTTGCTAATGTATAACTTGGTCATTGGGACTAGTCTGTCGCTGTCTGCGTGAAGACTAGCTTTCGCAGGTCTCGTGCCCTCGTGCCGACCTCCGCTCTGCCCTCGTCGATTTTCTTGCTACGTTTATCCCTCTTTATCTCCCCCTTTTCCTTTCGGCTCCTTGCCGCTCGTCTACGAGGTCGTCGCTGAACGTCGACCCAAGTCTACGCGCCTAGTCACCGCGACAGTGGCAGTACTCTTGATTGTCGGTGTCCCACGCGTGAAGTCTGCCGGTGCAGTCCAGGGTGGGGGAGACAATGTAGCGGCGGCGGGAACACTCTTGTTCAGAGTGTCAGCACCGGGGGAGAGATCTCGACCTAATGTCGCGGCGACTAGGCGCGTAGACTCGGGTTGACGTTCGGTGACGACCCCGTGGGCGAGCGGCAAGGAGCCGAAAGGAAAAGAGAGAGAGAGAGGAGGGATAAACGTATCAAGAAACTCGACGAGGGCAGAGCGGCGGCCGGCACGAAGGCACAGGACTGACGAAAGCTAGTCTTCACGCAAACAGCGACAGACTAGTCCCAATGACCAAGTTATACATTAGCACTCAAAGGGAGATACAACGCTATGGCCACTCACCTAGTCCCAATGACCAAGAGGTCGAGATGGGGACTAGGGAGCGCCTAAGGGGGTCCTTATATACTCGAGGGGCTGCTTAGCAACCAAAGACAAGGCGCGAGAGCGAGGCAGTGAAGATGACAAAGGGAGAACAAAGGGCGGAAAGGAAAAGGCAAAGGCATGGCGATCACAGGAACGTAGCATGCGGGTGTGGGAACGTATCTACAGTGTCCAAACTGGGATGGGCTGAGAAAGGAAATGGTCCGAAAATGGAAGGTGAGCGTCAAAGGGAAGGGAGTGGGCGGCAAAAAGGGGCGCCTGTGCAATGTCCGTGACACGGGACAGGGTCCCAAGTCTAGGTCAGGGTCGGGTAATGTAACCAAAAAGGGAAGGGGGCGCGACAAGGGTCTGGGTCTGGGTCAGGGTAAAGTAATGTAACCGAAAAGGGAAAGGGTCAGGGTTAGACTCAGGGTCCGGTCATATAGACGAAAGGGGAAATATTAAGGGAGAGGGCCGGGACTAGGAACGCAGTCATCAGGAGGCGGAATGGGGGGTGGTAGTGTACAGGCGGACGACAGGGGAACGGGAGGGTAAACATAGGTCGCCAGGAACAGGAAGGGGGGTGGAGTGTACACGAGGACGACGAGAAGGAGTAGTCCAATAGAAAAAGATAGGGGGTGGGGCGTACCAACGGTAACAGTCTGTCCTGGTTCACATGACCCCCAGGTCACGCGGCACGAGAAATTGTGACACTACCCCCTCTTCAAGATCTGAGCTCCTGCGAAGCGTTCAAACCAAATATTGCGTTGAAACTCCCGGGCAACTGGTCGTGGATTGTTGAGAGCGATCGGCTGTGGTGCGTTTGTGTCACAGTTTTCTCGTGCCACGTGACCTGGGGGTCATGTGAACCAGGACAGATGCTCACCTTGACCACGGACAACTCGTATCGGAAAGTGGAGGGGCCAGGATCGAACCCAGGACCTTGTAGGGTCCGGGAGCGCCCATCCTCACTCACTGGCAGGTGACTCACGCGTCAGCAGGGATGCTTACTCATCGGAGGAAGCCCGGACTTAGCATGACTCAGGTGTTGGTCATGAGGACACCATGTGACAGGTCAGGAGGCAGGACATGAGTCAGCGGACTCTGACCAAGCAGGGACAAATAGGTACCCGGTCTGTGCACCATTGTATTTGTATACATAGTAGGGGGTCTGAGGCAGAGAACCTCAGACTTGATCTTCTCGTCAATCACCCATCTCCTCTGTAGGTAGCTAGCAGCCCTACCTCCCACTGCCCCTTCTAGTCTAGGGAATCTACTTCTTTGCATCACCTCTTGCTGTGTCACTTGTGGTTGCTTCGCTCTCAGCACCAACCCCTTCACCAGTAAGCTTTGTCTTTGTTTGTCTGGTGGCACAGCTCGTTGGCTGTGACAGTTTGGATGAAGTGCATGGAATTTGTCAAGTAGTTCCTTCACATATTTGACATTGCGTACAGGTTCCCAGGTGGCTTCAGAAACATTGTAGCCGGCCCATTTGACAAAGTATTGCACGTATCCGCGGTTGACATGAGAGTCTAGAATCTTTTCAACCTCAAACTCGTTGTGGCCTGCAACTTCAATGGGGTCAGGCTTTTCCGGATTGCGGTTGCCGATCTCGTCTTCATAGTAGGGGATAAGCTTTGAAGCATGGAAGACCGGGTGGACCTTGTTCTGTGGCGGCAGTTTGACTCTGAAGTTGACAGGTCCAATCTTTTCCGTTATTTCGTACGGCCCATAGTTCTTGGCTGAGAGCTTGGCTGACGAGTTACGGATCTTGAGGTCGCGTCCCTTGAGCAAAACTTTGTCACCGACTTTGAAGGGAGGGTCCACATGGCCCTGGTCGTAGTACCACTTCATTCGTTCCGTGGCCATGGTGAGTGATGCCTGCGCTTGCTCCCTTGCTTCTGCACGGTTGTGGAATACATCTTCAAGGGATGGGAAGGCAAGTTCTTCACGAACGTCGGGGGCCATCTTGGGGTTGTACCCATACTCGATGAAGAAGGGTGACAGGCCGGTTGACTCGTGTGGGGCATTGTTGTACGCAAACTCCGCGGTGGACAGAAGGGATGCCCAATCGTCTGGTCGGTGTTCTGTGAAGATCCGAAGGTACTGCTCAAGCGACTAGTTGACTCGCTCAGTCTGTCCGTCTGTTTGTAGGTGATAAGCCGTGGACATTGACGATCGAATTCCTAGCAATTTGCAAAATTCCTTAAATGCTGCACTCGCAAACAGTGTGCCTTGGTCAGAGATGATCTGCCGCGGTAGGCCATGGTGTTTCAGGATGTGTTCATAGATGAGCTCAGCTGCTTCTGTTGCCGAGAAGTGGTCGTCAGCTGCGAAGAAGTGGGACCGTTTCGAGAGACGGTCCACTACTACTACTATCGCGGTGAAGGTGTTGCCGTGTCTATCAACCGAGGGCAGAAGCTGAGAGATGATATCGATTGACCAGATTTCCCATGGTCCAGCGGGGATCTCGTTTGGCTGCAGTAATCCATACGGTGGTTTTCTGACTGACTTGTTCCGTTGGCAAGTGTCGCACCCTTGCACGTACTTCTTAACGGCGACTGACATGCCGGGCCACCAATAGTTCCGTGCAATGATCTCCAAAGTCTTCCACCTTCCTGGGTGTCCTGCTAATAACGTGTCGTGATGTAGTTTGAGCAGGTCGAGGCAGATGCTTTGGTCCTTGGGCACGTAGACTTTGCCGCGTCATAACAGTAAACTGTTCT
>NW_006766888.1:1434411-1439831 GCF_000275845.1 Dichomitus squalens LYAD-421 SS1
TGGAATACATCTTCAAGGGATGGGAAGGCAAGTTCTTCACGAACGTCGGGGGCCATCTTGGGGTTGTACCCATACTCGATGAAGAAGGGTGACAGGCCGGTTGACTCGTGTGGGGCATTGTTGTACGCAAACTCCGCGGTGGACAGAAGGGATGCCCAATCGTCTGGTCGGTGTTCTGTGAAGATCCGAAGGTACTGCTCAAGCGACTAGTTGACTCGCTCAGTCTGTCCGTCTGTTTGTAGGTGATAAGCCGTGGACATTGACGATCGAATTCCTAGCAATTTGCAAAATTCCTTAAATGCTGCACTCGCAAACAGTGTGCCTTGGTCAGAGATGATCTGCCGCGGTAGGCCATGGTGTTTCAGGATGTGTTCATAGATGAGCTCAGCTGCTTCTGTTGCCGAGAAGTGGTCGTTAGCTGCGAAGAAGTGGGACCGTTTCGAGAGTCGGTCCACTACTACTACTATCGCGGTAAAGGTGTTGCCGTGTCTAACAACCGAAGGCGGAAGCTGGGAGATGATATCGATTGACCAGATTTCCCATGGTCCAGCGGGGATCTCGTTTGGCTGCAGTAATCCGTACGGTGGTTTCCTGACTGACTTGTTTCGTTGGCAAGTGTCACATCCTTGTACGTACTTCTTGACGTCGATTGACATGCCGGGCCACCAATAGTTCCGTGCAATGATTTCCAAGGTCTTCCACCTTCCTGGGTGTCCTGCTAATAACGTGTCGTGATGTAGTTTGAGCAGGTCGAGGCGGATGCTTTGGTCCTTGGGCACGTAGACTTTGCCGCGTTGTAACAGTAAACCGTTCTCCATGTTCCAATCTTGCAGGTACTTTCCAAACTCCCGGGGTCCACTAGCTAGCAATTTCTTGTAGTGCTTCATCATTTTATCACTTTCAAGGGCCTTTTTGATGTGTTTGAGCAGTTTCTTGTCGTCGACGATGGAGGCGTGACCAGGTTGCATGGCTTTGATTGCGAAAAACTCGGGTTTCAGCAGTGTCTGTCCAAAGTTATCACTGCTTACCCCCTCTTCATGATCTGGCCTCCTGGACAGAGGGTCGGCTCGTAGCATTGTCTTCTCAGGGCGATGCTTCAGAACGAAGTTGAAGCGGGACATGAATAAACTCCATCGGGCTTGTCGGCATGTGAGCTTCTGTGCTTGTCGGAAGTAGGTGAGGTTGAGGTGATCTGACCAGATCTCAATCGGTTCAGGATGTCCCTCCAAGTAGTGTCGATATTCCTCCAAGGCTCGGATGATGGCTAGAAGCTCTTTATTGTAGATCTCATAGTTGCGTTCGTGAACATTGAGGGACTTGGAGTAGAAGGCAACCAGGTGCCATAGCTTGTCCTCTCCAAGTTGTTCTAACACTGCCCCTGTTGCGAAGTCGGACAAGTCTGTCTCTAGCCGGTAGAGAGCTGTGTCGTTCGGGATCTGAAGGATTGGAGCAGTTGTAAACGCGGTTTTGAGTCCTTCAAAGGCCTGCTCTTGTTCCTCTCCCCATTGCCACTGACTGTCCTTGCACGTGAGCTTAGTGAGTGGTCGTGCAATTTTGGCAAAGTCCTTGATGAAACACCGATAGAAGTTGGCTAATCCGAGGAAAGCTTGAACGTGTTTGACTTTGGTCGCAGTAGGCCATTCCTTGACACCTTGCACCTTAGACTCATCCATAGAGATTGAATCCTTTGATACGACGAGTCCGAGGAAGTGAACCGAGGGCTGCTCAAACTTGCACTTTTCAGGTTTGACGAAGAGGTCGTTGTCACGCAGCTTCTTCAGGACCTGTTCTACTAGTTGGCGATGTAGAGTGAGGTCATCTGTAAAGATGAGGATGTCGTCGATGTAGACCATGACATGTCCGGTCGCAATTTCTTCCTTTAGGACCTCATTCATCATTGCTTGGAACGAGCTGGGTGCATTGCATAGGCCGAAGGTCATGACTGTTGGTTCATACAGTCCCTTGTGAGTGATAAACGCGGCTTTCTCTTTGTCTCCTTCACAAATGCGAACATTGTTGTAGCCCCACCTTAGGTCGAGTGAGGTGAAGATCAATGCATGCGGAAGCCTATCCACAAGGTCTGAGATCCGGGGGATCGGAAGCTTGTCCTTCTTCGTGACCGCGTTCAGAGCCCGATAGTCCTGGACCAAACGTAAACTTCCATCTTTCTTACGGACAAAAAAGACTGGGGCAGCGGTAGGACTCTTGGATGTGCGGATGTAGCCTTTGTCTTCTTGCTCCGTGATCCAAGCTTCAAGCGAGTTCCGTTCGTCGAGGTTGAGTGGGTACAATTTGGCCGGTTTGGGGAGTGAGGCTCCAGGAACTAGTTTGATTGCATGATCGTATGGCTTCCGTGTTGGCATTCTTTCCGAGGCTTTCTTGGAAAAGATGTCGCCATACTGCCGGTATTGTTCTGGTACATGGTTTGACCAGTATTCGCGATCCTGCTCGCCTTTCGTTGCAGGGTTGGCGTCCTTTTTCTCTTCTAACCTGGCTCGCATCTGACGCGCACTCGGGTCATCTGAGAAGTTCACCCAATGAATAAACTGATCGGTGCTTTCCCAGGATTCAGGGCCGAGGTCACCGTACTGATCTTGTGCAACATCTTCCACTCGGGGAAGTTGCAAACTCCGTAATTCTTCGTCCTGCACTGTGTGCCGGGTGCATGTTGAGGGACAGTGTGTGAACTCAATGTTTCCTGCATTCCAATCGAGTTCAGGGTTATGTTCACGTAGAAACGCCATGCCAATGATGATGTCTTGCCGCCTGATATCTGTGACAAGGAATGACTGCCAAGCGAGGTGATCTCCGATACGGAGTAAACAACGGACGTAGTGTGTGATCAACCCCTTCTTATTCTCGGTGGCGTCTGCATTGAAAACTCGCACTTCACGAGAGAGGCGTCGTAGGGTGAGTCCGTGTTCTTGAACAAACTGGTGGTGGATAAAACAAGAGTAGGCTCCTGAATTGAGGAGGGCTTCTGACTGAACTTCATGCGTACCTTGCGTGAGGGAAACTTTGAGATTGAACGAATTTCACGGGAGATGTGCTGATGCGAGATAAATAACATTCAAACGCGGAACAAAAGAGTCCTCTAGGTCTACGCTATGATTACAGAGTCGGATACTTTGGTCAGTCTTCAAAGTACCCGTTCCAGAAAATCCTCCTCAGATTCCTTGACCTCGACGATGTGTGCGGCAGTCTCGGTTTCCGGTGCCTTGCCTTTGCCTTTTCCCTTGGCGGTTTCAAACTCCTCAAGGGCCCAATGGATGTACTCCCATTTGTCTTCATCGGCCGTGTCCATCGTGCGTACCTTGGTCGGAGCAGTCGGTTGCTTCTTCATGTCGGGGAGCTCGTAGTAGCCCGTGTACTGAGGGTTCCGACATTTCTGGCCAGTCGTAAACTTGTGCTTGCCACAGCGGAAACAGAGCTTCTTGTCGAGCCATTCGAGTTGTTCCTTGGAGAGCTTCTCCGGCTTGGGCATTGCGTCGACATCCATGGCATTGGGGTCCCGTGGGGGGCGACTGGTCGTGTGTTGCTGCGACGACGACTTGGCCTGATTTCCCCGAGTTTCCATTTCCAGCTTCAGTACCCAGTCCAGGTAGTGCTCCCATTTCGTTGGAATCAGCATCGGGTTGACTTGCCGCATTGCCGTCATAACCGTAAGAATCTGCGAGTTCTTGCCGACCTGGTTGTCGATGCGTCGGATGAGTTCTACATCAGCGTAACCAGACTTCGATGCGTAGCGGCGGAAGTTCTCGGCGAACTGAATGACCGTGGAGTGAGATTTTGAGCACCACTCCTCGAGGGATGTTTGCGTGGTCTTCTCGGGAGCCAGTTGACGATAGCCTGCCTTGAGTCGGTTGACGAAGTCGGTCCAGGATCCAAGGGTTCCACCGTTCGATGCTGTCTCGACGTAGTCCTCGACGTAGTCGTGCGCGCCGCCTTCCAAGTACATGAGGGCCAGGGTAATCTTGTCATCGTCTGTGGTGATTTTCTGGACACGGAACCAAAGGCCCATCTTCTGTAACCATTGTTCGAGAGTGATGTCCGAGCCTTTGTTGCCCTTGTACTTGGGTGGTTCTGATGCCTTGATACGCGAGGCCTGTGATATGGCAGAGACCGGGGCGGTACTGATATCAAGCGTGGTGCGGGTCGACAGGCCTTGCTCCAACTGTGTAAACTTGGCCGCGAGTTCCTTGTACCGTTTGACAAGCTCCGTATTGTTCCGGTTGAGAACCTCCAGGTCCGCTTCAACAGTGACCAGTTCCGCCTTCAACTGTTTGTTCTCTTCCACAGCTTTGAGAGCGAGGTTCCCAGCAGTGTCAGCCTTGGTGTGAAGGCCTGTCATAGACGCGTCCAACTCTTTGAAGGTGGCGTGGGTGGTGTCACACTCATTGAGGAAATCGTTCCGATGTTCATATATCTTGCCACCGAGGACGTTGTAGACATTGACCACTTCGCGCCGTGTGATGTCCCTTGTTACGGAGATAGTCCAGTCGACGTAAGCCTGGTTGTTGATGCCTAAGCTATCTGCCGAGGCACGGATAGCGTTTTCCAACGAATCGTACTCAACACTGGCGTAGATCCATTGAATTTCCGGGTACGCTTGAAGCGTGGCAGTGGGTGAAGCTGGGCGGGTGTGTGCCTGTGATGGTCCCGGGTGATTGGATGGGCCCGGGTCGTCTGACTCAAAGTCATCCTCTGCCAGAAGGGCGTAACGAGAGCCTGAAGCCATTGTAACAGATATCTGATATCCAAACTAAACGACAATCCAATCTAAGTACCCAAAACGTTCTAACTCGACCAGAGCTTTGACAACACGCTCAAAGTTTTGTCCAAGTCCACTAAACTTGACCTTCCCAAACTCCTTACAGAACCAATCAATGTTCTGTTGCTGACTGCGTGTCCACGAAGAGCCGTTCTCGATGTTGTCGAGTATCCACTCGAGCCTGTCGCCGATGCGCTGAAGGGCGAGTCGTTGGTCGTGGGGGATGTTGAGCAACTGGTCCTTGCGATGGAAAATGGCCTGCAGTCTTTTGATGACGGCACTGACCTTGGAGCCTACGATGGCAACGAGATCGATGGGATCACGACGTGCGAAGGAGGGGATAGGTGGTGCAGAGATACGGTACTGGAGAGGGACCGTAGGGGTGGATGGGACAACGACTGGTGGTGGTGTGGTGAGACGTGCAGCGAGCGGTCTGTTGAGCGGCTGGGAAGAGGGTACAGATGGGGGGAGGGCCTTGCGACGAGGGATGATAGGGGTATGCCGATATTGACGGCGGTGACGAAGACGATCCGAAGTGTCGTCTGCAAGGGCGTGGTCAATCTGGGACTGGACGTCGAGGTGACCGTGTCTCTTGAAGTGACGACGGGTAAACTCCGGTAGGTCCGAGTCGGATGGAAGGATAGTGGGG
>NW_006766889.1:0-2432 GCF_000275845.1 Dichomitus squalens LYAD-421 SS1
CCAAGAGTTGATCGACGAGTTTCACGAATGTAACCCCACCGCCCCACGTCGGATCGCAGCCTCTATCTTCCAATCCCTCCCCTGGCAACCCCTTGTCAACTTCACCACTGCCGCACCCTCTGACCTCGAATGGGCTTCCGGACGACGCCCCGGCCTAGGGTCCATCGGGGACCGACGGACCTTAGGAGGGGGGTAATGTCACGGACGTTGGACAGACGCCCCTTTTTGCCGCCCATTCCCCTCCCTTTGACGCCCACCTTCCATTCGCGGACCACTTCCTTTTCTAGCCCACCCCAATTTGGACACTGTAGATACGTTCCCACAGCCGCATGCTACGTTCCCGTGATCGTATGGCAGGTATTTTGTACAAAAAATCAAGGATACACAGGTATTCTAGAAAAGCAGAAATTCAACACAGGTTACGCACTATTCATTTTAAAAATGCACAGGTTATACCATTTCATGGAAGACGTAGGTCATTTGGCTGTAAATTACACAAGTTGTCCCTATGACACAGGTTTAGAAAGTAAGATACACACAGGCTGAAACTGCAGCTCAGGCTACCCTATAACAATTGCACAGGTTTTGTGGTCTTCACAGGTTCATCTGCAGCTTGTTAATTGTTGCAACACAGGCTGATAAGTACCTTAGTTCAAACTGATAACCCCCTCTTTATATAAGTCCTCAATTCCAACTGATAACACCGCTATTGGTAAAGGATTGGAATTATCATTTTGAACAAGTTCCACACCACCAAGTATATGTGATGACCAGCTAAAAATGCGACATGCGGAAATTGCACCACACACAACTGTTGGACTACCCATCACACTTTCCCAGCCCGTTACAGCCACTAAGCACTGTCACCTCAGGTGAGTAAGTCAGGTACTGCAGTACTTCATCAGCTGTGACGCCCACTGTTACAGTATATATATAGCTATTCTCGAAACAGTGCCAACTAATAACCTTTAAAGTGATAGTTGCATGAATACAGTTGTCGTGGCGACTAGGCACGTAGACTCGGATTGAGGTTCAGCGACGACCCCGTAGACGAGCGGCAAGGAGCCGAAAGGAGGAGAGAAGAGAGAAAAGGGAGAAAATGTGTCAAGAAACTCGACAAGGGCAGAGCGGCGGCCGGCACAAGGGCACAAGACCGACAAAAGCTAGTCTTCACGCAAGCAACGACAGACTAGTCCCAATGACCAAGTTATACATTAGCAATCAAAGAGAGATCCAATGCTATAGTCACTCACCTAGTCCCAATGACCAAGAGGTCGAGATGGGGACTAGGGAGCGCCTAAGGGGGTCCTTATATACTAGAGGGGCTGCTTAGCAACCAAGGACAAGGCGCGAGAGCGAGGCAGTGAAGATGACAAAGAGAGAACAAAGGGTGAGAAAGAAAAGGCAAGGGCATGGCGATCATGGGAACGTAGCGTGCGGTTGTGAGAATGTATCTGCAGTGTCCAAACTGGGATAGGCTAGGAAAGGAAATGGTCTGAAAATGGGAGGTGGGCGTCAAAGAGAAGGGAATGGGCAGCAAAACAGGGCGCCTGTTCAGCATCCGCAACAACAGTACTAACACTACGTAAATGCCTACATGTAATGCATAGTGGCTACAGTGGGCTTAGTTGAGTTAGGCTTGCATTGCAGTTGTGCAGAAGCACATTGCACAGCTCGGTGACAGCAGGGTGGAATGGCACAGGCAATAGGATAATTCATGTTCACTTTCAACATTTTGTTCTAAGCGCTGCATATAAAAGGCACATACCTGATGATTACGTCTGCTGCTACAACCAATTCAGTGGTTGCGACACAAAGGAGCGATGGCTGTGGAGGATTAGAAGCGGTTGGTTGGACCTAATAGAGTCATGGTGGAGAGCATGTCTGAGCCTTGTTTCCGCTCACCTACTTGGTGGTAGCACATATTATTGATGATACAAACCAGAAATTAGTGAAGTTAGAAATTCTGCACTGTATTTGAATAATTGAATAATTTCAATGCTGAATAAAAATAACCTGTCTTTAACAACTAGATGATCTGAGTGCAGATACAATTCATGTTTTTTGTGTCACCCTTGTAACCTGTGTACTCAAGTGCTCAAAGTGCAGCCTGTGTAGTCTTACAATGAACCTGCGCAAATTGTTTTTGTACCTACGTCTTTATGATCTAACCTGTGTGGTGTCCAACCTGCGCAATTAGAACCTGCGTCATGTTTAACCTGCACTGATTTAGTAGTTTTGGGGACTTGATTTTTTGGACAAAATACCTTCCACATGATCGCCATGCCCTTGCCTTTTCTTTCTCGCCCTTTGTTCTCTCTTTGTCATCTTCACTGCCTCGCTCTCGCGCCTTGTCCTTGGTTGCTAAGCAGCCCCTCTAGTATATAAGGACCCCCCTTAGGCGCTCCCTAGTCCCCATCTCGACCTCTTGG
>NW_006766889.1:4797-20694 GCF_000275845.1 Dichomitus squalens LYAD-421 SS1
GCATGTCCAACTCTCAAGCATTTTAGGAGTGACTCGAGGCTGGCCACCCACAGCATCACAAGTCATGTATTCATTGGCAAGGGCCCGTTTGATATGATCTCGTGCAGTGACTGTTGCCCTCATGCAAACTATCTCTGTGTACTGTGCACACTGTATGACTACAAGTACTTATGCGCAAGTTTACTGGGCCCATGGCATACTCACTCTTGGAAATGCCAGTGGCCCAGCGAGCGGGCTCAGCCGCAGGGGAGCTCTCACTACGGGCACCGCCTCGAATCGTTCTTTGTCAAAGGGCTTTAGAACCTCTGAGCAAGTACAACTTTCCCATTGTCGACCCTTCAGCATCCTTTGGCACGCGTCGGCAAAGGGACAAGTTACGACTTTCCCGAAAACAAACCTCCGTTTCACGCGAAGGGATCCCGAGCGCTGCCCGTCGTGTCTGGGCCTGTGACCATGATGTGGCCTGTTTAGGCAGGTCGGGTAGGTTAGACGCCGGAGAGAAAAAGTCGCGCGTTCACGGACTTATGCAAGGCGCTGTAGATACTTGTGGATTGCGTTTGATCAACCTGGATTCCTCTGTCCCAATGTCAGTAAGGACCGTGACCGGTACAAGTCGCAGTGTCAGTCGCCATGAGAACAGCATGCGATACTAAGTTCAGTCTACATCTGAATGCCTTGGAGCACAGCTAACACCAAGCGAATCGCCTATGGAGAGGGAGCGCATGAGGACCATCACACGTCCTGTGTTTCCAAATGCTCAATGAAGCGCGTCACCGTAGCTCAAGAACCTACTGGATACTCATACGCAACTGTTGCAACTTGTTGTGGTCCATTGGTGATGGGGCTAGAACGTCGGACACGCATGGCTCCATTCAGGCCTGAGACATCAGGCCGCATTGTCGTCCCGCTCCTGTCCAATGCAAGCCAGATCGCGTGCAAAGCACACCAGTAGAAGCATGGCAGTCAGTTGTCGCGAACTTTGAAACTGGAAATCGAACGGACGAGACGTCCGAGCATTCTACTTTGAGCGTGGCACACACCGACGCTCACCACCCGGTGCTGACTTAGTAGTGAGCACGACAGGGTGACCGGGTCCCCGAGCATGCTTGCAGTACAGTCTGGTCCACTCACTCGCACTTTGATCATGGATAGCCCAGGAAGCCCTATCGTCCCTACCTTGACATCTGCGACCGCTTCATGATGTCTCAATAGTAAAGCTATACGGAGGTTGAGTCGTCAACGCCGCTGCCTGCATACACGAAACAACAACAATATACCAACTCGCTTTCGTTCACGGTAACATCTTGAGCGATACATTTGCCCAGTTTTCACCGTATGAATGGTAAACCAGAGATGGCGCGACGCTTTGGAGTAAAGCTCAACGCTAGACCGAAATATGCCAGTATGTTACAGTGGGTGGAGGATCGATGAGTACCAACGATTAACGTTGATATATCATACGACGTAGGATACGGTGAAGGAGAGGGAGGCGGTGGAGGGAGTCTATCCTTCGCGTGGGTAATGCACGCATATACTTGGTTCAGGAATGCACGAACCTTCTAAATGAGAGCATACATGCAAGGGAACAACAAGGGCTTATTGAGACGAGTCCTCGTCGAAATCACGACGTTTGCTAGGACCTCCAGCATCGAGCCAAGGGGTGGCTTTGCCGGTCTGTGATCATCTTCCGCATCAGTCTCATCAGACGGATACACGACGAGCTCATCAACAACTCACCTCGTCATCGAACCCATCGGCGGGTGAGCCGACCATATCGAGCTCGATGAGACTCATCGGATCATGTGGCTGCGGAAACAATGCCCAGGAGTCACAGACTGAACATGACGCGACATATATGGATATAAGCACGCACCTTGGCATCGGGGTTAACGCTGAACTGAACGCTGCGATTCGTGTCTCGTGCGCCGCTCACGGCGGCGCTGTGCGAGCCGGAACGGTTGCTCGCCGCCTGGTTCAGGCTGTCCTCTTCATGCACGCCGCGGCCGCGATGCGTGTTGCGGAAGTTGAGCATGGCGAGCAGACTGTTGACGTATATCTTGCTCGCGACCCAGCCGACGAGGATCCACGCTTGCGAAGTGGGCATGGCGAGGAAGATGATGAGGGCGAGGGTCTGAACCGCGCTGTAGCAGACCGGACACAGGGTCAACAAATTGCGATTACGATGAACCCGTTTTGATGACACACGTGAAGACCGTCCCGCGATTGAAACCGAAGACAACTGTCTTCTCGAACCAGCCCTTGGCTATGACCATGCCAGGATTACGAGCCGGCTGCATGTAGAACAGCATCGCTCCGACGATGACGAAGTCCGCCACTACAGACAAGGCAGAGGCGATGCCACGTATCAGCTTCACGTTGTGGGTTACGATGTGGGCGAATAGATCCTGTTGCGCACTACAGGCGAATGATTTAGTTTTCCGCACTACCCCTGAGTTGGACGAGCGCATACATGGAGGCAACGCTAGCTGCATCCATGAATCAGCGAACACACATTGGGCGGTATGGATGCGGACGCCGCTCACCGAGATTGAGAGCTGCGGCAAGGACAACAGTCTGGGTGAGCACATACACGGACTTCTCGCTAGCAATTCTCTTACCACATGATGCCAGCGCTAGTAACGCCTAATAACCTACTTAGAATCAAGCAACATTACGAGAGAAGTTCCAAGCCTTACAAGGAGTAACGGAATAACCACCTGTTTATCCGTGATCGACCATACGCGGAATGCATAATAACTGCGTACGATCAGCAACATAACCACCCGCGTTGCAACACAACTCACCATTGGACAACAAGGACCAAGAGCGCCTACCGATTTTCCGTCAGACAATCCGACGGCACGTTGCTGGAGCTCTCACGTACCGCAAGTACTAGTTCGGCCTGCCCATGGTCGTCAGTAGCGTCTCACGCACAGCATTGCCGATCTGAGCTTACGACGAATGTCCTGTTCAGCGTTAATTAGCTTCGAACGCCGTAGAGAAGGAGAGAGAGCTTACTTCGTGGTGACGAGCTGGTCGAACGCAGACAGGAAGTTCGTGATTAGGTAGTTGTATATACTACGGCACGTCAACGACACATGGGCAAGGAAATAGTAGAGCCACTGACGTATGTGATACTGCAAACAAGCTGAGCCATTATCACACTGCGACAGCCGACGAGCACACTCACTTAAGGTCGTTGCGCCCGTGTCCATCGCCCTGACCGTCCGCAGCGCTATGTGAGCAGGCTCCTTAGCAGAAGCGAATTAGTGCGTACCATAACGCGCCAACCTGGGAGAAGCACGTCAATGAGGCACTTGTCGTGCTGGGAAGCAGTCTCACTTACTATCGACTTCGTGCCCATGTGATCGGCGGGGAAGCGGGTGTAGTAGATGTAGGTTTCTGATCACAACGAACTTCGATTAGGAGCATAGGCGCCTGAAAGGCGGACAACATACGGAAGAAGGTCAGGCCATAGAGGACGACGGAGAAGATGAAGCCGATGAGTAGCACGCCGAACGTGCTGGTCAGCTCGTCAGAGGACGCGAGGTCCGGTGTGGGTGCCGACCCTATCGAGTCCATGGCGGGCGAAAGGGCAGAGAAGACTGATCTTCAGACGTGTGGAGCCGGATGCGGGGAGAAGGTGAGCATTCCCTGGTCTGAGGAGAGAGAAAGGCTGGGAGGGAAGGAGGGAAGGTGGATATGCACTAATAGCCTGCGCTGACGGCGGGCCCATTCATTTTGGGTCTGTTCCGTGCCCGCTGTCCCCGATCCCCTGTCCAGATCAGGCAAGATAAGCTCCCACTGCCTAACGCAGCTCCTCCCATCAATTCCTCGTATTGCGTCCCTGACCGATATCGACCCTAATTTCTGACCGACATCGTCGTACACAACATGCCTGCGCCCGTCTCCGTACCGCCCGTCTTGCCATCCTATGCACCCTCCGCCATCCTGGCCTTCCAGTTCTCGAATTGGTACCCAGCGTTCCGCCAGCACTCCATCAAGTCCACCGTCATCCGACCCTTGTCTGCTGCATTTCGCGAATATCTCGATTTCGACGGCGTGTTCGTCCCCGACGGTGCCGAAGACGTGTTAGTTGTTCACGCGTTGCCTCCGGCCCCAACTCTCATTCAACACCCAGGCCGGCTGAGAGCAATCTTTCCGACGATGAGAGCGAGGATGGCGAGAGCGAGGATGTACAGAAGTTTGCATTCCCAGAGCTCGACGCGCAAATCAGAGCAGCGATAGCGGAGTATGGTGCTGTCTTCCCAAAGCTCAATTTCTCTTCCCCAAGGGTGAGTACCCAAAGCCGTCCTACTCTACAGACAGCGGTATCTTGCGAGTACAGAGCGCATCCGTTGGATCTATTGTCTACCGGCAACAATCGTTCCCTGCCAAATACGCGATCTGCCTGCGTGCTCACACCGTATGATCAGGATGCTGCCTGGATGCTGCCGGCATCGTCTCCTCTCAAGTGCACGTCCCCAGCGGACGTCTACTTGTTACTCAAGTCGTCGGACTTCGTACAACACGACCTTGACCCCGAGCTCGTGTTCGACGGTTGCGAGCCTCCGCGCGAGACCGACACATCCCCTCCTTATGATCTGGAGCTCGTGCTGCGCAAATGGTACCCAGTCGACCGTGCCAGGGAGCTGCGGTGCTTCGTGCGACAAGAAGTTCTCATAGGTGCGCACATGCTCTATTACGGTGGATACAAGGGATTCCTGTCGCTGAGCCCGCCGTTCGCAAGGCATCTCGCAGCGAGACCCGAACTACTACGACTTCTGGAACGAACGCGACACCCAACACAAGGTGCTAGCGGCCGTTACCGAGTTCTGGGAGACCAACATCAAAGGAAAGTGGGAGCAGACCCAAGGCGACTGTACGTCCTCTGCCCACTAACCCACAGTATCCGCGTCCAACGACAACTGACTCCGCCCGCTTCTTCTTCCTCGTCCGCACCTTTCCCGCCGATCGCGCAACCAATTGTGCCTCTCCCCCCTCTAGACGTGTTTGACTTCCTCCTCACCCGCGACCTCTCACGAGGCCACATCGTCGACTTCAACCCGTACCACTCGCGCACGGACCCGCTGCTGTTCACGTACGACGAGTTGCACGAGATCCTGCTCGCGCGCCCGGACACGCCGGAGCTGCGTGTGGTGGACTCGCCAAGCCATCCGGCGGCGACGCGCAATGCGCCCGCGCACCAGCACAACATGATGCCGATCGAGGCGCTCGCGATGAGCAGCGGGAGGGACATCTCAGACTTTGCGGACGCGTGGCGGGACGAGATCCGGAAGAGCATGGCGGACGAAGAGGAGGGTGAAGAACAGAGCACGGCGGGGGGCTGAACGTCTCCTCGAGACCCCCTACCTACACACGCCTTTCGGAGCACGGGAAGGAAACGCAAGTGTATCCCCACAGCACATGATTTATATCGACCACGCAGAAAAGCTACAAACATAGCTACAGCAATAGCGACTTGTGTGACCTCCCTCAGCTTCAGCAAATCCTGAGCTGCGCGACGGTCGGGTCGTGGTCGCTCCCGCGCGCGGATATGGTAGACGCCCAGTTGTTGACGTGGACATGCTCGACCTTGACTCTACCGCGGTTGGCGATCGCGGGCGAGACGAATATGTGATCGAGCTGCTGCGAGTTCTGGTCGAACAGGTACGTATAACGCTCGACGGGGGGCACGTTCGCGGCGACGTCGACTTCGACGAGCAGGCCCTCGAACGGCTCGAAGACGGAGCGCGTCTGCGTGTACTCGTTGTGGTCGCCCGCGACAATGATGTTCGCGTGCGGGTCCTTGTGGAGGATGCTCTTGACGAAAGTCTGAAAATGAAGATTGGATAAGCTGATCTGGATGCAGGGCACACGCCAGGCACGGAGTTCACGGAAGCGTCATATATAGGTACGGACGCCACGGCACAGAAGAGGCTAGGCCGCCATATCGCGTGACCAGTCTCTGCAGTGCCCCTTTCCGGTACGAATAGTTCATTCGCACAATAGAAAACGAGAAATTAGGGGCACCGTGTACGACCGTCGTCGCACACCACCAGCCTTTGCGAAGAATGAGGGGGCTCACCGCGACTGCCTTGACTTGGCTCGTCCGCTGGTCCACGCCTCCGTTGATCGGAGGCCGCGGATCGCCCTGGGTGGACGATCCGCCAAGCTTTGCGGTGAGGTGGACGTTGATCGTGAAAAAGCGTGCGCCGGATGGCGTCTCCCAGTGCGCGACGAGCGGCTTGCGACTGGCCTGCCAGGCATCGTTCGCGGGGTCGACGCGGCCGGGGTTGAACCTGTGCGCCATTCAGTCAGTGCGCACTCTTTCTATGGACTAGAGGCCGCACGTTAGAGTGACGACGCCGTGTTTGTTGACCTGCGGCTCGGTGGCGTCGAGGGAGCCGCCAGCGGGGGAGCCTGGAACAAGGCTGAACTTGGTACCGTTGAACCTGTACGCATTCCGGTCGAAGCTGAGCGCAGTGTTCACTATCGCTTGGCGTACCCGTTGAGACTCACAGATATGCAACACGGATGTTGCCACCGGGTTCACCCCCGTCCTGGTCGTTCACGGGCGCGATCTCGGTGAAGTCGTACAATGCGCTGGCATTGCTGGCCTGCTGTACGGCGTTGGCGAGGTTCGTGAGGGTCACGTTCGCGATGACGGTGCCGTCGTCTGTGGGGCCTGAATTGTCTTGGATCTCCTGCACGAAGACAATGTCCGGGGTGTTGAGGAAGTTTCCGATATGGTTTCCGATCAGGGGTAGTGTTGCAGACGTCGGAGCGAAGTTATCGACCTATGCCGTACGGGTGAGTATATGCTCTATTTCGACATCAATCGGGCCATACATTGTAATCACCAATGGTGATGGTGCATTCATCGCTACTGGGGAATATCTTTGAGGCCGGGATGATGGAATTGGGTGTTGCAACGACCGTAGGCGCTGTCAGTGGCCTGACATAGTAGAAGCCAAACCTGAAAGAGACTGTGAGTATCCTCCCCTCTCCGTTTATGGAAAGTGCATACTGGTACAAGACGACACCAGTGATATCCGAGAACTGCTTCCCCAGCGAGGCGGTGGGGTTTTTCGTACCGTCAAGCGGCGCACCGATGATAACCGTCTCCGGGTTAGCATCTGGGACGCCGTCCGGGCCTGCTCATCGTCTATCAGCCCGCAACAACTAGAAGAAACGAAACAGCGAAGCACCAAACGTGATAGACAGGCCGCCGCGACTGTTCTTCCCCGTGACCGGCCAGTCGCCGTGCACCCAAAACTCGCCGAAGGAGTTCGGGAAGGCGATCGCGACCGGCTTTCTTACAGTCACAAGCTGGCCCTCCAGACTCGCCCAGAAATCCAGCCCGAACTTCGTCGGCTGGAGCGTGCGGTTCGCTGTCTCGATCTGGCTCCCGTTGTTCGGCACGGACAGCCAGCCATCCTTGCCCGTGTCCAGCCGGGACAACGCCTGCGTCGGGGGCCTGCGGTCCCGGCCGAGCACGAGCGGGGCGACGGTGTGGTTGGTCGAGAGCACGGTGATGTTCGCAGGGAAATCGAGCTCGGTGGCGAAAAGATAGGTCGGGTTGCTGCTCGACCGGAAATCGGCGACCGTGCCAGACAGCGACACGTTATCTCCGACGGCAACGCTCGCTAGGATAGTTTTCGAAGTCGTGAAGACGGTGAGACCGCTTGACACGCGCACATCCTCCGTGCGGGGCTCTTGGATCCAGAACCCAGAGGTTCCCTGTAGAGTGAAGAGCATATATGCGTATGAGCGCGCTTGTACGGCTGGTCATGAGTGTATAATGGGAGACGGACCTTCGCGGTGACTATACCAGAAAGGTTATGGACTTTCTGGCCTGAGAGCGGGGAGATCCAGGCGTCGCCCTGGATGTCGGCGATAGTCACGGCTCTTGCCTGCTGCTGCAAGGCAGCGAGGAACACTGCCCGTAGTAGAATACTATAGACCATCTCAGTCAGTTTGAAACTTGCCAACTGGCTGTGTGGATACTATGGACCAGGTGAGGGTGCAAGATCCTGATGGAACCGTTTCTGAGACCTGATATACCCCACTTGCAACTCTCAGGTGCGCTTGCGTTGACGCGTCGACAGAGTCGAGGAACAGGAACCAACCGGGCAAAGAAAGCTTGAAGAACGTGCGCATTCGATATGTAGCCATGCACAACGTGACCGGGGGAAGATATCCCCCCAGTCGGGAGGTCACACGAACTGTTGATGGATTGGCGTGCCCAGATGCTGCCCAAAGGCC
This sequence comes from Dichomitus squalens LYAD-421 SS1, assembly GCF_000275845.1. Taxonomy (NCBI): domain Eukaryota; kingdom Fungi; phylum Basidiomycota; class Agaricomycetes; order Polyporales; family Polyporaceae; genus Dichomitus; species Dichomitus squalens. Next base: position 13,066 of record NW_006766889.1, read on the forward strand.
GTATCACCGGAGGCTGCGCAAGGGCGCATGCGTACGCTCATTGGATGACTTCCCATAAGGATCTACGGCCATTTTGTCGTCCGTAGATACTGAAAGTGTCCTATCCGCCGAGATGCCGATGCCGATTTGTACTCCGCTTTCGAGGCCGACGTCCGTAGATGCTGCAAGCGCCCAAAATCTAGAAGGGGGGGTCGACCCCCCTTTCTAGACCTAAACGCAGCCGTAGAAGCTCGCTTGAGGTCGTAAACGACTCGAAAGGAAGGTGCCATCATTACAAATTGTGTTGGGATCAATCGCCTACTACATTGGGTGCTGATGTAAGGCGCAAAAGAGCACGTTCATAGCATTAGACGCTCTCCGGATATCCCGGCCTGATCATTGAGCGCCCGAGATCTCTGGACAGATTAGAGCTCCGATATATGTCTACGGACACTCCAGAGCCGTAGATCCTTATGGGAAGTCATCCATTTGGCTGTCAGTCTTCGAGCTCGGCTCTTCATTTGTGTCGTGCAGATGTCGAAGTGACAGCCAGCGCAAGCCAAGAGCACCACACCAGGTAGGTTGGCTTTCAGGTACGTCGAGGATCCGCGTGGATGCTGATAGAAGAACGTCTACGATGAAACGAGCATCATCACAAGAGATATCCGCACGCGCACATGCACATAGTCTGCATATGTGGAGGTTGTGCGAGGGACAGAACGGCACCAAGCAGACACCTCGATGAGAGTGATTGAGGGGACAGAGCGCGTTTGAGCGACAGCCGCTGTGTGCGCGTGCGCCTACTTAGTATACGTCAGCTACAATTACATATGTATCAGGCACCCCCGTGCACACACGCTACTTACTGGAAATAACGCTCTCAGTACTATCTCTTTCGCGAACTCATTGACCGCAAAGACTATGACAACGACGACGGAGTACCCTCTCCCCACCTACGTTTACAAGATCCTCCCGACTGCCCCTCCATTACCTATACCCGCAGTGCTCCCGTTGAGCGAGCTTGACCAGAAAGACGGGTTCATCCATCTCTCCAACGCGTCCCAGGTCCCGATCACCGCGTCCCTCTTCTTCAAGTCGAATACGGAGCTCTGGCTTCTGAAAATCGACACGCGGAAGACGATTGAAGCGGGAGGCGTATATCGCTGGGTGGATAACCTGCCTGGCTGCCCGCACCTCTACGCGCCGAAGGAGGGCGAGTGGATCGACCTGGGCAGCAGAAACGTCGTCAGCTCGGTATCTGTAACGAGGCAGGAGGGCCAGGCGTGGGAGGATGCGCTCGGTGGCTTGAAGGAGTCGGGCTGGCTCGTCGACGAGTGACGATCGTCATGACGTACTTCCAGGAAGAAAGTCGCGACTAGTGAGTGCTGGTTGCGCTATGGTGTCAACAAATATGCGTCTGGGGGCGCTGAAAGTCGCGAATTGATAGTTGGCTTCAGATGGAAGGCTCGCGCATAGGCGTACTAGTAGAGTACCGGCAAGGTGGTTTGTTGGAGTCGTGGCTGCCGCTTGTCACTCGATCAATGATCTCTCCACTTGAGCCGATGCGGGTGAGGCAACACTTGACATGACTTCGAGATAGTTTGTAGGAAGTTCGAATGTAAGTATATTCTTCCTAGCTCTGGGAGCTAATAAGTAAGTCCATTGGAAGACTAAATGCAACACCCTGATACCCGACTTGCGCCCAAGGTCTTCTACTATTAGAGCACGGTCATGGGCCTCGTCTGCGATCGGATAATCTGACTCTAACGTCCTTTGCGAACGTAAATCCTATTATACACTACCTCAATGCAATCCGACCGGAGCACCCACGTCACTTTGCTGAGAGCACGATATTGCCGCCCTCGTATCTCCGCTGAAGAGATGAAGCGACTCCATCGCAAACCAATATGACCACTCTGATTATCCTGGAACGACCTTATTATACGGCATGCATGTTCGTCTCAAAGCAACCATCCACAGTCACGCGCTGCGACGTTCTGTGCGAACTCTAACAACATTCATCGTTGCTGCACATACTTTTCCCTACCAACACGAAACTCGCAGCCACGGCTTGCGAGCGCGTAAGCAACGCCGACACACTTCCAGAAGCTGAGAAGAGCCAGAAGGCCGACTCAGAGCATCCCTTCTCGCCGCGAGACGGGCGCACTCGCGCGTACGTAACGTCCTCCCACACCCGCCGCGCCCAGAACCTTCGGAGACTCAATGAAAATGAACGGCAGCGCGTGCCGCGGACACCTGGGGCTGCTAGGGTCTATAGAGGGAATTCGGAGGAACATACGTGGACAAGAGAAGGCCTGATTGCAACCTAGGGGAATCAGCGTGAGACCCGACCACAGACTTGGCTCTACTCTGGAGAGATGGCCACGGACGCAATGGGAGTCTTTGGGCTCTGTCGCGTGCGGGTGGACGGCAGACGGCTGTGCTGTGGCTGAGGCAAGTATGGGGACGTGGAGACGACGGGTACATGCCGGACACGGCTGAGTCTTACATGCATGCCTACTGGCGAAGGTCAGGGATAGGCGCGGTGTTCGGACGGCCTGCTTCGGCGCGATAGCTAATGCAGATGATCCTGAGACATGCGATGTGTACTTGACACTGTACACTGATATGCTGGCCTTTCGAACAGTGTCTCGTCGACTGATTGCACCGCGGCGGAACGACGTAGCGCTCGAGCAGAAACATCGGGCGGTGAATGCGGCAGTCAGGCTTCCATTTTCCCCAGTTTACGACAAGCACGGAATATTCATCAGAAGAAGACAGTAGGTGGAAGGACCGCTCCGGTATACTTGGAGGCAACCGTCGAAACGAAGGAGTCGCAGCCCATGGCAGGTTCGCAGTCCACAGCAGACGTCGCAGCGTGCGTGTTACATACAGATGGTCGCGAGCCACGAAAATATCAAGGGTAAGCGCCGAGCATCAGGCGCAAGGAAACAATTGCCTGTGCGGCTTCACGGCGTTGGACATCCGTTGGCACGAACATGCACGATGCACGGATTCGGGAGATGGCTGCGAACGAACCAATCAGCGCATCATTGTGCCTCGAAGATAGGAGAGCTCCTCCTCCCGTTCAGGCGATAGACGGACGAGCGCATCATGCGTACCTGATGTGCGCCATGCAGACAGCGGCACGGCCGCGCCAAGGGCGCACACAAGGCAGACGATGAGTATCGCGCGCTTGGATTCAGGAACTTGGCGTTCCGTAGCGGCGAGGGCGGATCTGACGCTGGTGATGGAGCGGAAGAAGCGTTGTTGTCCCTTGCGTGGGACCGCTCTGATAGCCCTGGGTCTGGAACGTCGGTGACTGACCTGGCAGACCGAACGGATGATGGTCGGGGCGTTCGCCAACGGCTGAGGCCAACGTCGACAGGCTGGAGGGACTGGCCAAACATGGCTGAGAGGTGGCCAGGGAAGGCGAACTCCCTCTGCTCAGTCCTCTCGACGTCCTCGGGCCCACCGCTGCCCTCGAGAGCCGCCGCACCCCTTTCTGACTCCAGACATGCGCCCACCGCGCCCAGCTTCCAGCGAATGTAAAAATCAGCGTCGCATGCCCCGCGCCGGGTGGTGTGCTCGGATCAGCGGCAGGCACCTGCCGAGCCCCGCCAGCCTGCTCTCCGGCCACCTTCCAGCTCGGGGACACGCTCGCGGTGACTGTTCGAGACGTGCCCCGACGAGCAATGCCGCTTTTCGAGCTACAGAATACTCGATCTCTTACCTGGGATGTTCCCAACACAGATACCCGATATATTCAAGTGCTTCCAGAGGTGGAACAGAGTTGGGCAATGGCCTCGGTGCGGTAGGGTTGGGGATCGGCCGGGGAATTCCGGTGATCCGAGCACACCACCCGGCGCGGGGCATGCGACGCTGATTTTTACATCCGCTGTCATTTTCCCTTGGTAATCCCGCGGTCCGGAGATAACTCTGGGAACCTCGCCCGTTGTGCACCCGTAGCCCGTAAATTCCACCCCGCATCGATCACCTTCTGGGGCGGTCGGGGGGAGGGAGGGACGAGGCCGGGGACGAGGAGCGAATTTGGGCGTGACACTCCCAGGCTGGGGATATCTGGTGATGTCGCCGTCTCTCCACCGGCAGAGCAAGCCCAGGCTGCCGCCCCGTCCTTTCCTTCCTCCCTCCGCTGCCCGCTCCCCTCCTTGTCCACGTCCCGCCCAGACGTCTTCCTCCTCCCCCGGGGGCGCCGCGTGCTCAGCCCTCTCCGCCTCAGATAATGCCATTTTGCTCACATTCGCGCCCTAATCTGCCGTCGCCCACCTCCTTCTCACGACACCCGCCCTCGCCCCCTTCGAATCGTCATCCCTCCCCGGCCTATGTCCGCGTCTTCAAGTCGCCATGTTCCGCCCTTGCCCTCGCCGACGCCTCCGCCCCCACCGGTTCCCCACGGTCTGAAGCGTAGGCGTGCGCAGACCACGCCCTACGTGTATGAGGCGAGGGACATGAGCATCGTCGATCAGGCCGCTATTGGTGCGTGTTCCTCAGCTCCCTCCTTTCTAGTTCTTATATGCCCATATCCATACTTGAATGAATCGTTGCAACGTCTTACGCTTGTTTCCCGTCTCTTGCTCTCGTATTCGTTCGCGACGCGATCTTCGTCGGTATACGCGCTGGGATCCAACAGACGATGCTGCAACAAGATGTCAACTCGACTCGGGCAACGACGTGATATCTTGCTTCCCCAACTCCTCGACCGTGTTCGCGCAAGATGAATGGGCCACATTTGTCTGTACGTCGCGTCCTTCCACCTTTTCCCCATACGCTTCGGGTCGTGATACATTCGCCGTGCACAGGGAACAGCAGGCTCCCCCAGTGGGCACAGACAAATCTCGTCAACATATACCTCTTTCAAGCCGATACTGGACTTCCGGTCACAAATCAGACCAACGTCACCAATCCTTCTGGCAGGGCTGGTCAGATCCATTTTCAAGTCGACGACGCTTGGTGGGGCTCAAGAGGTAGCGAATGGAACGGCCAGAACCTGTCTCATCCCTTTTACTTCCTCATCACTCGCAATGACAAGGATATAGAGAACACAGACATTCCTCAGTCGACTTTCACAGCCGTTCGTAAGTACTGTCCATCTCCGTCCCATCGTTCGTATGTCTGAATGTGACACAGAAACGACGTTCGCCAGTTCCGTCATCGCCTCTATGAGCTCAGCTTCTGCGGCCTCCGCCTCGTCTGCGTCGGCAGCCTCTGCATCAGCGGCTTCTGCATCATCTGCATCGGCCGCTTCGGCTTCGCTCTCTTCGCTTTCTTCGAGATCTCACCTTTCTGGGTCGGCAGCTCCCACCGCAACCGGAACTGGCGCAGTTGGTGGTCCGAGCGCGAACATCCAACCCGGCGGTGGTTCATCATCGTTCCCGAAGTGGGCTATCGCGGTGATCGTCGTTCTGGGCTTCCTCGCGCTCGTCGCCTTCGGCATCCTCGCTTTCTACATCGTGCGGCGCCTGCGCCAGCGACGTGATGGTAGGCTCTCACACCGCAGTTCCATGGGTTCATCGACGCCCATGATGGCGAATGTAGAACGTGGTGGACCCACATCGCCCATGCTAGGCCCTGCGGCACTCGCTGGCGGGGGTGCAGCTGCTGGATATGGCGCCGGAATGTACAGCGACCGGGCACCGTCGCCCGGCGGCGGGCACGATGGCGCGTCGATGATCTCACGGACAAGCGATACCGGGCCGTTCTCGGGTGCGGACGCGGCGATTATGGCTAATGCGTTCCGACAAGCTCTCCGGAAACCCGACTTCGCTGACACGCCTGTCGAAGAAGGCGAGAGCCCGGACGAGCCGCCTCAGCCGTCCCGCGCGGAGCTGCTCAGCCAGGAGCTTGCTGAGGAGGGACGCGATATACGCAGCGTGGGCTCGTCGAGAGGTGTACGTGTCGAGACGCTGAGCGACAGCGGCGACGATGCAGCAACAGTGCAAGATCACTAGAGCCGGTGGTCGTCGGACAGTTCTGTGCTGCTTAGTCTGAAATGGCATGACCTCCTGCAGTCTCACATGCAGACTGTATTCTGCCACTGTACGTCTTCCGTCGCATTGATGTCTCGTCTCATGCCCTTCCGCTGTCGTCGCTACTGCTGTTGTCCACGTTTACGTTTGTCCTTCGTCTTTCGATATCGTCTTTGGGGTATGTTGAGGGTGTCCCCTTCCTCCCGTCGTCGACAAATCGCGTTAGAGTAATCACTACGCCGCATTCAGCCCTGCCCCTTCCTTGCGCTTCCCCATCTCTGCCTCCGCCGGTGCCCTCCCCTTCTATCCTCACCATCGTCGCATCCGCACTACCCTCCTCCCGCTGGTCATTATAGCTTATTGTACCACGGACTATTAATAGCCACAAAGATGTTCCAACCGCCTTTGGGCTATGGACCCTTCGAATTTTCATCCCTGCTACCCTTTATACCTGCTCCATACGCATCTTGGAATCCGCCACAATGTGACCGCGCACTCGCAGTTCGTGGGCCGTCCGCTCGTTTATCGCCACCACCGAATCCTCGATCCCGCCAACTCCTCAGCGTTCGCTCGCGAGGACCGGCGCGCCGCCCGCATGCTAAACTGCCCTCCCACCCAGCTGGCCGGCCGGGCTGTTGCTCTCCCGACGCTTGCGCCGGTGCACCGCAGTTGGCCTTCCGCTCCAAGGCTTTTTCTGGCTCTTCCCAGCGTCGGGTACCGGTTCCTGTTCCTACCCCGCGGTCTCGGTCTCGGCTCTTTTTCCTCAACGTACCTTCCCCGCATGCGGTCATTGGTCATCCGAGCATATGGTCTTCCGCCAGGAATTAATGCGCCCCCTGTTCCCGACGATGCGAACTCGCTGGACGACTGGGCGTTGCGGGAGCCCGTCTGTTTCTTTCCTCCTTCCGAGGCTCGTACCCGAGCATCGCTCCCCCCTATCTCCCTTCCTCGCCTTCCTTCCCTCTCCTGACTTTGCTCACCTGCGTCTCGCTCATCGTCCTCTTGCCTGTACCTCCATCGCTGCCGCCCCATGTCGTTCTTGAACATTCCAAAAAGAGTGGTCTCCCCTTCGCGTTCGTGACCACCGTTTTCTTCTGGGTTTGACTTCATGCCGCCGCAATCCCAACTCGTCGTCCAGCGTGGCTCGACGTCCTACGCTCCTTTTGTCCTTCACCGATCACCGATAATTATTATGCAGGCCGTCAGATCAGTCCCTCGTCCCCCTCCCCTCCCCCAGCAACCCTGTGGAATGTTACAATATGCGCGCGATTGAGGACATGGTTGCGACTACTAGTGTGTGACGTATGCGCTTCGCTCCACAGTCAACTATGATGGCCGTGGACGTTGTGGAGCGGGTGGAGTGCTGGTTCGCACGGCCGACTTGTTTGGAAACTTCTTTGCGGTTTCGTCGCCGCGGTGATATCATAAGGATATGTTTGAATGGACGCCGCTGGCGGTACTGTTTGGATTCGGCTTCGGGAACGGTATGTGTGGGACTGGCGTGCTAAGATTATGTGCAATCGTATGCGGTTCCAGTAGCTAGAGCAACAGTAGCAGGTCCACAAGAATGGACCCGGGTTACTCGGGAGTCTCGTAGCACTCGGTCTGAGCTGCCTGTATATTGAGATGGCTTCCGCGTCGACGTCATTTGCTCGTATCTCAA